>NC_048298.1:319892846-320000980 GCF_013100865.1 Trachemys scripta elegans | reverse complement strand
AGGAGTACTTGTGGCACCTTAGAGACTAACAAATTTATTAGAGCATAAGCTTTCGTGGACTACAGCCCACTTCTTCGGATGCATATAGAATGGAACATATATTGAGGAGATATATATACACACTTACTTAATTGGCCTCTCAGACTTGGTAAGACAACTCTCACCTGTTCATGCTCTCTGTATGTGTGTATATATATCTCCTCAATATATGTTCCATTCTATATGCATCCGAAGAAGTGGGCTGTAGTCCACGAAAGCTTATGCTCTAATAAATTTGTTAGTCTCTAAGGTGCCACAAGTACTCCTTTTTTTGCGTATATACCTTGAGGACCATCTCTTGAGTGAGGGGAAATGAGGGTGAGAGCTAGGAAGGGGAAAGTAAAAGGGTAGCAGAAAGGCAGTGAGGAGAGAGGAGAAAGCAAGGAAAATATTAAAGAAGCGAATACAGAAGGAAGAGTACAGACAAAGGGGGAGAGCCCTAAGCTTACCTCCCATAATAATGGAAGGGGCGGGGGCAGAAGGGAAAAATAATCAGGCTAATAGCTATAGTTTTATTACTCCTTTTCTGTGCTGGATGATAAAGCTATGAACCTAATAGCCCCTCAGTGCCAACTGTCAATAAGTTCACTGTCATGTAACAGCACCTCCTGACCGACTCACTATGCCTAACACATTGCTCTCATAGTATTTATCGATAAAGAATGTTGTGTAGGGTGTTGAATGAAAGCTTACCTTACATCATACTAATCATCACAAGCATTGTGAGAGATGTGTGTACGTTACTCAAGAGTTGTATGTATGTACTAAAACAATGTATAAACAACGTAAGCAGGATAAACAGTTTTTCTCACACAAAGGAATGTTGATTTATCTGTCTGCCTAGGTCTCTGATATAAATCTAGCAGTGTGTGAGTCAACACAAAGAAAGCTTCATTTGCATAGTAAGTCAACAGGAAAAGCAAGTTAACAGGAGAATGAGAGAGGAAATGGCATCAGCACACCAAAGAACAAACAGCAAGGGAGAAGCACTTTGTCTGGCGGTACACTTCAAAGAGATACATTTCAACTGTTTGCTGGACTACAGTTGAACCTCAAAGCTATGTTACAGCAGCAGAGGTACAGACTGACCAGTCAGCCGGATACCACGTGAAACCGGAAGTAACCAATCAGGCAGCAGCAGAGACGAATCTTTAATTAGCGTCATCAGCTTTCCCTGGGGGAACGAATTGGTGTCAGAGTGATCAGAGTGCAGGCTCACCTATTAAGTCCCTGCACTTTGTAACATACAGTGTCTTAGAGGAAAGTTTTGCCAGCTGGTGCCTTCACAGTGGTGGAAATAGAAAAACTCAGCTCTCAGGTAAATAGCTTTAATCAAGAAGCACATACTTCAATTTAACTTCTATTACACTCACTGCCTAGTAATGAAAAGTGGGAGACTTCCGAACTGCACTGTTACATTGAAGCATTATGTAATTAAAATCACACACTTTCTAGTTCTCAGTGTAAAGCACTAGGCATGGGTAAACTGAACAACATGAATAGTGGCCACATTTAGCCATTCAAACAATGCTGAATGCCTTTGTCCGATACTAGTGGTATAAGGATATTCAGTTGCCTGTTCACCGGGGCTGACAGCAGCAGAGAGAAGGCTGGGAGTTCTCATCAATGTTCTTCTAGCTCTTTCTAGTTTATTCCTATTCTTAGCCCAGTGCCCATAAGCTAGCAGGAAAAGGTTGAAAATCCACTGGCCATGCTTGCCTTTCCTTACCACTTGGGGGAGCAGTAGAGGCCTTTGAGAGAAAGGGAGAAAATATATGGATAGTTTCCCACCCTTCCAAGACTCTAGGGTATCCAAACAGAAGACATCCAAATATGATATCAATATTAACAACATCCAAATAAATAGTTATTTCCCCATCATTAACTGGCAGCTTTCTTGTATATTCCCAAGCCTAATACAGTGTAAAAGAATGTGTCTCAATTTGATGCTCACAAAAATGATGCACTCATATCAAGAGCACTAAGAATAGCTATGCCTAGTTCAGCGACTGTTGGTTTAAGTTTCTTACACAGCTATTCCAATGCACCTTAGTCCTAGACTGCAACAGCCTTCCTATTCATGACTAAGGGTATGTCTACACTGCAATCACAGGGTGCAATTGTACTTTATGTAGACATACCTGAACTGGCTATAATCTAGCTAGCTCAGGTCCCAGTAGCAGTGAAGCCGTGGTAGTATGGGCTGTGCAAGCTCACCTGAAACCCTGGGTAATTGCTCAGGCTTGCCCATGATGCTGTAGCTTCATTGCTACCAGTACCCAAAGTAGCTATCACATTCCATAATTGCAGTGTAGATAGACCCATAGGCCTCTCCTGAGCAGGCAGGGTAATGCAATGTGACAGCACTTTGTTTTCAGTGATCCAACACTCAGAGAACAGAATCTATATTTGCACCAGCAGTTCTTTTAAGCTCTTAGCAAGTTATTCACTCAGCAATTCTCCTGTTTGCAATTTTACTGTGCATCTTTCTGGTTACACAGCATCATTGCTGGATCTAATTTTGTTTATATGCTAGTGTTTTGTTTGTTTTGTAGTTTTTATCTAGTGTGCTAAAGAGATAGTTGAAAAGGAGACCCATGTAGACTTTTATCAAAGGATGGAGTTGCAATAGGGTTGCCAATCCTCCAGGACTGTCCCGGAGTCTCTAGTAATTAAAGATTATGTCACGTGATGAAACCTCCAGGAATGTGTCCAACCAAAATTGGCAACTCTATATTCTAATCAGCTTTGTCTATAAAATGCCAATGTTAGTTAAACTAAATCTTTCACTTTTTAAATCTAAGCTATTTATAGCCTAGCGGATTACTGCTAAATAGCTACTCAAGATACTTTCCACTAATCTGCATGTTGAGATTTTGAGATAAAGATATCTGAGCTCTTCCAAGATGGTTTGATACCCATCATATTCATGGCAGTCAGGTCACCTGAAACATTCAGTAATTGCTTCATAAGTGTTTTTCTCTCTCTCTCAAAAAAAACCAGAATATCAAGTATTCAGTATCTTCATGCAGCCATGTAGAACTTAATGAAGAGCAGTTCCAAGACAACAAACATTTTTTAAAAAAATCTAGAATATGATAGTTTACTCACTCCAGTGCTCATTTTTCTAAAAAGTAACACTAGTTAATAAAATGTGATGAACTGCACTCTAACTGCCTGCAATTCCCATCAAAGTCAGAAGGATTTCTGCATAACTAAAGACTGCAGAACTGGGATCTTATCTTATTAAAAAAAAATCAGATATTGCGAAGCCCTTTGATAGGGACCATATGATTTGTAATATAGCCTGGTTTATTATTATGTATATTAATGGAAGCTTTTCAGTTTTTGCTCTGATTTTAGATTTAATGTTATTTTAAATTGATGGTTTTCAGGGCATAAATTCTAGATTTTCCCATTGTATCTGTCACAGGTAGGCCAACCCCTTAGCCCAGTGTATCACCCAATACAAAGGCTGTATTTGGTCACAAGCCTGTCCCACCCCTTTTTGCCCCAATAAGAAGCTATGTTGCAGAAAAAAATCCCTTGGGTCATTTCTCCCTTTCTGGAGAAAGGGTCAGAGCCTGAAGGAATGAACTCCACTGACCGGCTGTTTTGAGAAAGACTAATGAAGGCTGTGAAAATTAAAGCATGGAGATTAGAAAAAACAACAACATACTGTTGCTTTTAAAGGCTTGGGTCAGGAGAAGTCAGGATGGGGACAAGAGAAATGGCTCAGTTAATGTGGAAAACTTTGAACATAAGAGTGGCCATACTGGGTCAGACCAAAGGTCCCTCTAGCTGAGTATCCTGTCTTCTGACAGTGGCCAATGCCAGGTGCCCCTGAAGGAATGAACAAAACAGGTAATTATCAAGTGATCCAATCCCTGTCGCCCATTCCCTACCAGTCAAAAACTGTCAAATTGTTTTGGGATAGGGACTTTTCATTTATTATGGTTTTACACAGTGCCTGGGCAATGGGGTCCCACCCACTGTGGTGCTATCACAATATAAATAATCAACAATAATGCTTCAATATTTATATGGTGTGAGCAGACACAGGACTCAAGCAGGATCGAAGTGCCTTTGTGCTAGATGTGGTATAACACAAAGACTCAATCGCTGCCTCCAGGCTGATTACAAGCCATTTTCAAAGCTCACATCCATTCCTCTTCTGATTTCAGACAATGCTCATTGTTGTCCCATAAAAGCTGAGCCATCTCATCTCACTCCTGGTTTTTCATGCTGTTTTTAAATGCTTGGATTGGTCTGCTCATATTGGGCTGTGAAAATGCTGAGAGTCTGAGCCTAGGTAGTTTTTTTTTTTTTTTTTTTTTTACTTTTCTGTACAATAGGTACTATATGTTTATTAATGTAATAGGAGATGGCCTGAGGATTTATTGTCACACAACAAAAGTAAACTCACGAATAATGCACATAAAGAGAAAAATCATATTGTTGTGTGATGACCAAACACTTTTCCAGACTAATACTTGACAACAGCTGCTGTCTCAGTACAGCTTGTGTTAATGGAAGATTTAGAAAAGGCAAACTATCCTGCCACTGAAGCTGTTCTGTGAACAAGAAGTTTCCTCTCAGGTATGCTACTGTGTGTCTGTAGTGCACAAACCTGTACGTAGACTAACTGAGTGACAGGGTCCTCCATATAGCGAATGGCAATACATTTAAACCTGTCTGCATCCAGTCTAGCTGCCTCGAGAGCAGTGGGATCATCAAAACGAGAGAAAAAGTCTTGAGTGGATTTACTCATGAACATAACATTTGGTATGAGAATTCACACAGCACATTTTTTGCAGAGTTTGAAGATAGCACCATTATACAGAGCCAGACTCTTTTATGAAGTGAGCTGCAGTGGGCAAGGAGGCAGATTATCTGCAAGAATAGGGAGGAGGCAGAAAAAAACTCGGTCATAAAATTAGAGATGCAAAAGACCTCTTTAGTTACCTATTCTGTCGTACTATCAGGGTAGGATTTTTTTTTTACGGTACAAGTAGTACTACCACCACAATCTGTAAGAAAGCTTCCTCACATAGTAGCTACAGTACATAACTATTGCTTGATTCCAAACGTGGTTTGGAAGAGAAACACCTAGATTAGATTAGAGGAAGAGACTCCAGATTCCTGGGTTTTATATTCCATTATGAATGACTCACCATCTCATTAGGAAACAATACTGGACCAGTGCAGAACTGATAGGTTTGCTCAATCTCTGATTTCCATGGTTCTGTTTAAGAAATATGCAGGAAAGCCATGCCTTCCGAATTTATTGAAAACAGTCTTCAGTGTCTGTTTCAACTCCTTGCCACCCAAACCAATCCTTTAACTAAGGTATGAATAAATATGATTATAAAAAAACTCATCTAACTACTAAAATATTAGAGTGAACTGAGCAGTAGAGAGCACATTAAATAAGACTTAAAATTTTCTTAAGCCTTTCATCAGCAATTGAAAGCATATTACTGCCACTAACAGATCTAAGCATCAGTCCATCCTGCAATTGTTTCAATATGGACAGACCCTATGCAGAACTCTGCTTCAGTCAATGAGTTTCTGCACAAGCACACAGGGCCACCTGCATGGATATAAATGCAGGATCCGGGCCTTAATTTTTTGGGTCAGTTCTCATTACACATGAAGCAATTTCTGCAGTCAAGTAGTGTGTAGGTAAGGCACCACACACAGCACTATCAATGCTTTGTAATCCCAATGTACAGCATAACATCTTTTCTTATTCCTGTATTCAAACTCTCCAAGGCCAGTTGTGCAAAATGATATAGAACTTCTGTGACACAGAGAGGTGAATTTCAATTTCTTCTTTTATAAAGAATAACAGCGGATACTCTTAAGTATCTTGCAAAAGAGTCCCCTTAGGTTTTCCTCCCATACGGTGGGTGACCTTGGCCATGCCCAGTTATTTACACTGGGTGGCTCATACACAGGCCCTGGTTTCTTACTTTTTCCAAGGGAACCCTGGCCTTTTTAAGTCCCCTCTGATGGGGAATCAAAAGGAAAGTTAAATGCCCCAGTGCACTAGGGAATAACGCCTTTCCGGAGCCCCTCAAAGGGGAAAAAAAGACCAACAGTACAGCATCCGTGTGGTGGTTTCTGAAGAATTCCTCTGGCTGGACTGCTGAATCAGACTCACTGTCAGGCTTACCCTGGAAGTCTGCTGCACTCCGGGAATGGTCAGGGTGGAGATCTCCTGGCTGGGAGTTCCCCCTACAGCTTAAGGAGTCACTCCAGCCATTTCCTGCTCAAGGCTCTCTCTCCCCCAGCTAACTGCAGTTTCCTCCTTTTTAAAGGCCTCCTCCCTACCATACATGACTGGCAGGGCCAGAGGGGTGGGGCTAGCCCGGCACACAGGGCCTCTCTGGCACCTTCCTCATCAGTGTGGGGTCTATACACCCCATCACATGGCTACTACAGGGGCTATCAAAAAATCAGCTGCTTAACAGAGATGGCCTTCTAATAAAAGTGAAGCTGAACTGTACTCACGGCATTTGGGAACAATTAGAAACCTTCTTGAGAGACAGGAGTCGCCCATTTAAGACTTGAACACCTCTAAGGACTAACCCATAAGAATGATCACTGCTACGGCTTTATGTTTATACAGAGAACATGCCTTCGCAGATTCAGGGCAAACCTTGGCTACAGGCCTATAATTACTGGCTCGTTCCATTTACCCCTTTTAAATATTGGTATAACGTTATCTTTCTTCTAGAATTTCCCAGTGTTCAGAGATTTATTGAAAATCAACATCAGCCAGCTCTTTTAAAATTCTGGATGCAATTTATCTGCAGCTGCTAATTTTAAAGTGTCTAACTGTAGTGACTGCTGTTTAATATCCTTCTGAGATGCTAGTGAATGGAAAGATTATTATCTATGATATGACATCATCTTCTGTTTTCTTCCCCAAATACAGAACAGAAATATTTATTGAACGCTTATGGCTTTTCTACATTATTATTGATACTTCTACCATTTCCATCTAATAATGGACCAATATACGATCCCTGTACCTGCAGGAGGTGGTAGCCCGCAATCCAGGTCCCCGAGCCCGGGCAGAAGTCGCGGGGGAGGAAGGGGCAGCAGCCCCGAGCCTGGGGAGGAGCCAGCCCTGGGCCTGGCAGGAGCTGCAGGAGCTGGAGCTGCGGAGGCTGGAGCTGTGTGTGTGTGGGGGGGGGTGGCAGCCCCCACCCCAGGTCCCTGAGCCCAGGCAGGAGCCACGGAGGGAGGGGGGAGGGAGCAGAAGCCCCAGAGCTCGAGCTCCTGGTGCTCGGGCAAGAGCCACTGGGTTGGGCAGGGGGGTTGCAGCCCCGAGCTGGGCAGGAGCTGCAGGGGCTGGAGCTGGGGGTGGGGGGGTGGTTGGCAGCCCCCAGCCCAGGTCTCTGAGCCCGGGCAGAAGCCGCAGTGGGTGGAATCCCCAAGTCCTGGCTGGAGCCCGGGCAGCCCCCAGCCCCGGCAGGAGCCACAGTGAGGGGAGCAGCAGCCCAGAGCCATGGCAGGAGCTGCGGGGGGCAGCAGCAGCCCCCAGCCCGGGTGCCCCGAGCCTGGGCAGGAGCCACGGGGGATGGCAGCCCCCAGCCAGCCACAGGGGGCAGAAGACCGGAGCCCAGCTCTTGGGCTGCTGCAGCGCAGAAGGGAGGGTGGCACACCCTCCCTTCTGCGTTGCTTGTGGAGGTGAGTCTGATCTCCCTCCAATAACAGCTGTGCACGGGAAGGACAAGTCCTGTCCCTTCCCAGCCCAACTGATTTTGGAGAGATCAGATTTCATGGGGAAGGGCTTATTTCACAGTCTGTGACATGTTTTTCATGGCCGTGAAATTGGTAGGGCCCTACTAATATACTTAAACTTGTTACTGTCCATAACTGTGGTGGACACAGATTTCTCCTTGTATTCCTTTGCTTCCCTTATCAATTTTCTACAATTCATCGCTTCTGATTTATATTAATCACTATCAACTTCCTCTTTCCTCCATTTTTTTAGATACATAAATAGATAGCTGCTTTCATGTCCCCTCTAAACCAGGTCAATTTTTAAACTAATACAGCCTTCTTCCTGTATTGTGGCTTTTTAGCTACAGTAAAGTGTTCTTAAACAAATTCCCAATCATCATTCACAGTTTTCTGATTAAATTCTTCCTCCCAGCTGATCTGGCTCATAATTGTTTTCAGCTTTGTGAAATTGGCCTTTTTAAAGCACCAAGTATACATATATTACTAGTCTGAACTTTATTCTGTTTACACATTATAAATGTGGTCACATCGTGATCACTTGTACCTAAACTACATTACATTTTAGTTCTGTGATCACTTCCTCTTTATCTGTTAACAGTAAGTCTAATATAGAATTCCCCATGCTTAATGCAACTCTTTTTTAGTTAGGAAATTGTTATCTATAATAATTTAGAAATTCCAAGGATGTTTTAGTACTGGCAGCATGAGACCTCCAGCATATGTCATCAAACTGAAATTCCCCATGATCATACAGCATTTTTCCAACACATTCTCCCTCTAAAAATAGTCAAAATAATAAAATAAGGAAAATCAAAAATTTAGGGAATTAAAAAGAAAAAGACAGCAATGAATACAGTACTTGAAAGCTCAATAATCCTTTGATTTTTCCCATTCTACCCCAATTGCACCAATAACAATCCTAGACTTAAATCAGGACAATACATAGGGATAAGATTTCATGTTAAATACCAGAAATACTTACAGATGTGTAGCAAGATTAAATAGTAACATTTTACATTAATAACCATAATCCTCCTAATAGAAAAAATATGCTGAATGATATGTAGACATATGCATGTCAAATATTTCACTTCAATATAAAATCTAAAAAGATATATATTTTTTTCTTTAACCTTTGAGTGTAGGTAGATAATATACACCCTGCTTAATAAACTCTTTTTAGTGCATATATGTACAACTGAGTAACACATATCTCCGCCTATAAGTAATAATTAGGATGGCCTTGGGAAATCAATTTCTTAAAGTGTTTTACTTGAAATATAAAAATGTGTTAAATGTATTCAATCATCATTATGGGCATTTCTAATTTAACATATTTTTAAGCCTGGTTTGTTTGCTTTTACCATAATTCCCATTATTTTCTGTATGAATATGCTGGCCGTCTCAATGGCTCTAAAAGCATATTATATGTTAGGAACTTTTTTCAGATTATTTGCAAATCAGAAATGTAAATCCTATCTCCAGGCCGCTGAAATCAATGGCCAAACTCTGACTTCAGCAGGTGGAGGATTTCACATCAGGTCCCTCAATATCCATTATTATCCATCAATATTGAAGTTTAATCTTCCAATTATTCTTTCTTAAAATACAGAAGAATAACTTGCATTACGGTACCGAAGGCAGATAACTAAGAATGTATTTTAGTTGCTTATGTCTAAGACTAAAGTTCAAATTTTGAGAAAGTAATCTCCACATTGCTGATTCACTAACATTTTACCAATTAAACCATCAAATTTTCTCCCAAGTTTTCAAAGAGGAGTTCCATTTCAAAATCCATCTTGTGCATGAGGGCAGAATAAGTTTTGAAAGCTGCACAGGTCCAAAGAAAATATCTGTAACTGAAGAATTCATGTTGTGGCTTCTAGGGAAGTGCTGTCTTGGAATCATGAGATTTTTCTACTTTTTCCTTCACAAAACTCAGCTAATTTAAAGTTATAGTCTAAAAGAGATAATTTTGTTGACTTTTAGGATTGAACTCGTATATTTTCCTGTTCTGTAGGGGCCTCATACCACTCTCAAGAAATCCTCAAATCAAGAAACAAATAAATTTGCTGTTCAAATCCCCCAGCAAATGAACTCAGCTAGCCACAGTGAATTTCAATACTTTAACCAGCTGCACACAATATAAATCTCCATCTCCTAATTACATGTGAAAGCTAAAAGCCAAGGAAAAACAAATGTTATTGGGTTTCCCTCCCTAAGCTGCACAATCTGTAAATAAAATATTCCAATACAAATTGACATTTCCCCAAACTCACTCCTTTTCTGCCCCCTTGCCACAGAGTTGCACAACAGCTACCCAAACAGTCTAATCCCAAAAATCCCAGTGAGGAAGAGGAAAGCCAACAATTTAAGCAAGGAAACTGATAGCAACATTATTCTTCATTCTAACATGCAATATTGCTCTTTCCATTCAGGCCTTGTCTTCACTAGGAAAAAAGGTGCATTCTTAACTCAACTATGGGAAAGCCTAGTCTTTAACTCGACCTGCTAACTTGTGTGAAAACAACAAATTGCCTCGTCTTCATAAGGATTTTACCTTGAGATAACTATATTTAGTTCAGAATACACCTTTCTTTCCTAGCGAAGACAAAGCTTCAGAGATCAGCAGCTGAGTGTGGCTAGCCTCAGGAGCTTCCGTATGGACAGCAGCAACTGACTGGGATAGTTTTAGTGTAGTTTAATTTTCTGTAAGATTGCACTTGCGTTATCATCTCTTCCTTAGGGACCAGGTGGGGGTGGAATATTAAAATGAGTACAGTATGTGCCAGAAAAATATGATTTTTAATAGTGACTATGTTAAATTTTAAAAATTAAGCGGTACCTCATTTCTAAATTTATTGAGACGTCTTCCTTAGTTTCTCATATTGCAAATTGCATGATCCACCAGAATAAACATATCTAAAGCCCCCTTGAGAAAGCCCTCATTGATCTGGCTGACCCAAATAGGATGTGATATATGGTCATTCAGAATCATCAGAGAAGAAAGCAAGTTCTTTAAGGAGATAAAAGTTGCACAATGTCATAAAGAATCCAGGAAGACCATAGATGGAAAAATGACTAACGCATACTAGTCCATTAGAAACATTTGAAATGTAGACCTCCTAAATACCTTAACAAAAGACAAAAACATTTTTGAATGTAACCCAGCAAAAAAAGATTACGATGAAGGTAGTCATCAGTAATTTTGCCAGTGCTTTCTATAAGAACAAAATTACCTATCTAGGAAACTTACTGTAGTATTTGGGGAGCTAAAGAAGCTCATTTTCATGGGGGAGGGATGTAATGTTTGGCCCTTTAAGGTTTCTGTAACAAGGTTTCTTAACAATGACCCAAAATTGCATCACCAGAAAGTTTCAAAGGGTTGTGTGGCAGCTCCTGTGGCTCCAGTCAGACAGGGCTGGCTTAGCTCCGGATGTTATGACTTGATACACAGAGTCACAGTACTGCTCAGGTTTGCCCAGTCACACCTCTGTCATGACAACAGGGGGCCAGCCAGGCCAAATTTGAATGTGTGGTGCTTCAACCCCATGTGCCCTAACTCACACAAGTTTGGCCCAGTCAGCCCCCTGTCAGTAGGGTGACCAGGTGTCCGGTTTTCGACTGGAACACCTGATTCAAAAGGGATCCTGGTGGTGCCGGTCAGCACTGCTGATAGTGCCATTGACTATCGAGTCGGCGGCGCCGTGAAGCAGGGCTGGCAGGCTCCCTGCTAGCCTTCAGGCTGCAGGGCTCCCAGGAAGCAGTGGCATGTTCCCCCTCCGGCTTCTACACCTAGGGGCAGCCAGGGAGCTCCGCATGCTGCCCCTGCAGCTCCTATTGGCCAGGAACCGTGGCCAATGGGAGCTGCGGGGGCAGGAGCTGTGGATGGGGCAGTGTGCAGTCGCCTGGCCGCACCTCCACGTAGGAGCTGGAGGGAGGACATGCCGCTGCTTCCAGGAGCTGCTTGAGGTAAGCGCCGCCCAGAGCCTGCACCCCTGACCCACTCCCAGGCACCAGCCCCCTGATCCTGCTCTCCGAACCCCTCAGTCCCAGCCCAGAGCACCCTCCTACATCCCAAACCCCTCATCCCTAGCCCCACCCCAGAATCTGCACCCCCAGCCAGAGCCCGCACACACATCCCGCACTCCAACCCCCTGTCCCAGCCCGGAGCCCCCTCAAACACCCTGAACCCCTCATTTCTGGCCCCTCCCCGGAACCCACACCCCCAGCCCAGAGCCAGTACCTCCTCCCACACCCCAACCCCCCCGCCTCAGCCCCCTCCCATACTCCAAACCCCTCGGCTCCACCCCCCATCCTGGAGCCCCCTCCTGCACCCAAAACCCCTCATCCCTCGCCCCACCCCAGAGCCCACACACTCAGCTGGAGCCCTCACCCCCTCTCGCATCCCAACCCACTGCCTCAGCCTGGAGCCCCCTCCCGCACCTTGAACTACTCATTTCTGGCCCCAACCCAGAGCCCGCACCCCCAGCCAGAGCCCTCCCTCCCTCCTGTACCCCAGCCCCCTGAGCCAGCCCGGTGAAAATGAGCGAGTGAGTGGAGAGAACAAGCAACGGGGGGGGGGGTGTGGAGTGAGTGGGGCGGGCCCTTGGAAAAGGGATGGGGCATGGACAGGGCCTTGTAGGAGGGGTGGGGCAAGGGATGGGGCAATGGTGTTTGGTTTCGTGTGAGTAGAAAGTTGGCAACTCTACCTGTCAGAGGGGTGGGGACAAACTTGAGAGGCACTGCAAACCGGAGGTCGCACTGCCCAGAGCAGGGAGTAGCGCCCAGCCAGCCCTGCAGAACCAGAGCCACCACTGCAGGGTGAGTGCGCGGCAGGTTTGCTCTGCAAACCCTGCCCCAAGGCCTCCCCACAGGGACAGGACCTGACTGCCCCACCCCAGGGCCTCCCTTCCCCCGGAGGCAGGAACCGACCCCTACCCTATTCCACCTAAGGCAGAACCAACTCCCCTCCCCAAACTAGGGCCATCCCCCGGGGGCAGGACCTGACACCCCCCCCCCCCCCCGCAAGCTTATTTACTGAGTCACAGCCAGCCATCAATATTTACAAATGGGTTGAGACCCACTGCTCTGCAGTACTGTTAACCACGTACCCCAGCACTACCGCAAGAGCAGTGAGAATGCTGCAATGGATGCTGGAGCTCAGCTAACAAAGAGCATTATACCCTTAACCTTGTGTGTGTGCCTAGCTATTTTTCTATAAGCCGTGCTTAAAGTGGTCTGAAAACAGTGTATGGGGAGTCTGTTATAATCGGGTAGCAGCAGCCGCTTTGGTAAAACAGTGCTTAAAGTGCTTCCCTCAGAGAGCAAGCTTAATTTAATTTTTTTTGTCCGCATCTGTTACCCCTTGTGATCACCCCCATCCACACTTTAAGTATGGTCTACAAGGCATGTCAGAAACATGGTGGAGAGCCAGTTTCTTGTAGAACACCAGCAAGTATTCCGTGGACTAGTTTGGGGATCTCCAGGATATGGTGTTCTTTACCTCCTGTCCAAAACTATTGTGTAGTGTTCCTGCATTGCAATTCAGTGGTGCATGGATTGATTCCTGAATACATAATTTGTAAACCCTTGAAGGATTCATTAGGATATAATGTAATACTATCTATACAATGTATTATATTATCTCTTAATTAGTGGGCATTACAGCAATGATTGTCATCCGTCTTGAAAGTATCATCTACCAAAAGCAGAAATGATGCCTCTTGGAACTGTTCCAGTAATGATGTAAAAACCTGATAGATGAAGTAAATATGCCTCTGGATATAGCTCACCTGTGATAAGCAGTTAATTGGAGGATACTGGGATCTATACTATGGCACATGTTGAATCATTATCTAACTTTCCATATGGACAAAAAGCAAGCCTGGAAATTTTTTCCAACAGCTACACTCGAGTTAATGTTTTTAAAAAAAGGATTTAGAGTTTAAACATCAGAAGACCCCAAAGAGGCAAGTTTTCAGATAAAAATCTTTAATTAAAGTTTAATTTAAATCTTATATTATATATTTACTTTGCTGAATAATTAATCAATGAACAGACAGTTAAAGGTAATAGGATTTTCTCTTTTGCTGATATAAGCCACTCTTTTACCCAGAAGTTCAATGTCAACATAAAAGGACATCCTAAAGGAGACAATATTACATCAATATTTAGCTTCAATTTGGCTGTTTAAACGTTGGGGCATATTAGTTAAAACTTTCAGAGAATAGCATCCCTTGAGCCCTAGCAGAAAGAATTTGCAATTCACAACATAAAATTCACAGGAGAAAAGAATCATCAAGAAGCTCCATCCCTCTGATAAGCATAAGCCACTTGTTAAAAAACATTTAACTTTCAGACTGATGGTTTAAGACATTTACTTAAATAGTCCAGTCTTTAGCCTTACCAGAATATTAAAGAAAAATTAATGATATTTGCTATCATGTACTTGTCACAGCCCTCACCCGCTCACTAGGCAGCTGTATTTGGGCACCACACACTAGAACCATGCCCTATACACTTTCCTGAGAGGCAGAAAGCTCCAGCACTGTTTCTTTCCTTGGCCTTTATGGCATACTTCCTGGGCATAGACTCTGTCTGGTACCCCTTCATGGAAGTGGTACACCACAGCCCAGCTAATCTAGGCCTCCAGAACCAGGACCGAGCCATCCAAAAAACCACCCCACATGTCTAAGCACACCTTTTCCCAGAGCTCAAACCTTGTGGGTATTCCGGTTTATAGTTTACCTCTTCCAGAGCATGGGATAATTGAAGCAAATAGAGATTTTGCAAAAGGAATTCTAAACCAAGCATGTGCTTTACTCATAGACAGCATAAGAGAATTACAGATCATTTAGAAAACAACAAATCTGTCAATGCCATGCCTCTCTCTAGCTCCTCCTGCTTTTGAGAGTCCTTGGAAGTCTGTTTGTGTTCAGGTAGACAGGGCCCCTCCCCTGCCTTCTCATCAGGCTCCTGCAGCAAGCTTCCCCAGCTTGAGCCATGAAATGACCAGAGAGTGCAACTAGAGCCCCTCCTGCCCTTTTAATAAAAGCTCTTGTTCCCTCTGTCATGTGACTCCCCAGTTGAACCTCATCAGGTGATCAAAGTTCCCCACTCCCCCCCAGTTGATCTGTTGCTTGGTCACCAGCTCACCTGGAAGAACCCCAGTTTTCTTAGTTTGGGCAGGTCTTTGTCCAAAGCTGAAGACCATCAAAGTTTAATGACCCTCCATTGCTAGCCCTCTGCAAGAATTTCTCCTAATACCTCCTATGTTCCAAGTCCAAGATAAAACCATGTTGACTGGCATTAATTATGTTACCATCCTTTAGTTCTTTACTGTTTGTGTCCCATATCAGCCGTCTCATCCAAGATTGATGTCCAAGATTGATGTCAAGCTAACCGGCCTATAGTTACTTGGGGTATCACATTTACTCTTTGGAGTAGTTGTAGACACCAGTGAGGACACAGAGAGCGATTGGAAGTATGGTCAGAAAACAAATTATGTTCTCAGTCACACCAGCATGAATCTATACTTCAGTGGTTTACGCTAGTGCAGGTATAGCATTTGGCCCAGAGACTGGATTACCTAATAAACAGGCCTATCATCAATAGTTCTATGAAAAGCAGCTTCATATACTATGGCTTTTAGTATGAAGCAATCAATATAAGCATGTGCAGCAGCACGATTATTAATATTTAATAAGTTCAGACTGTCATCCATCCAAGACTCAAATTGGTTTATTTTTAAAAGTTTGGCAAGTCAGACTAGCAAAGATCATTTTTAAAAATTCTCCAGCCCTTGTACTTTAAATAGTAATCTCTCAAATATTTAAAATGTATTCTTCCCAGGATGTACTTATGTAACCCGACAAACCCTGGTTGTCGGCATCGAACCTGGGGCCTCTGAAGCTTAGTACATGAGCCTCTACCACATGAGCTAAAAGACAACTGGCCCTTAGCTAAGGCTGTAGAGCAAACTCATTAATCTCTCTACATGGTGTCAATGCCACTAGAGGGGAAAGAGCATCACACACAGGAGGAAGTGTGTCCCGAGCTTCAGAGACTTCCCAATTGAAATCCCGGATGAGCCTTCACTTGTGACACCGACACACCCTGGTCGTCAGCGGGCAGGACTGAACCGGGAGTCTCTGGAGTTTAGTGCATGAGCCTCTACTGCATGAACTAAAAGCCAACTGGCTTTTAGCTAAGGCTGTAGAGCAAACTCATTAATTTCTAAGTGGTCTAGGCGCCTCTAGGGGGGACAGAACACCACACCCAGGAGGTGTGTGGGTTACACCTACACAATCAATAGCATTACAAAGCTATCATGAAGGTATTGATGTGCGATGTATGGAATTAGGCATTGTAGATGTGCAGATCTGAAAAAAACTCCCTGCAGTCAAAATCATCCCTAGCTCCTTCCAGAATCAGTAACAGCTGTGAAAATGATTAAGGCCCTGATCCTGCAGAGACACACGTGCTTAACTTTGCACAGTAGGTGTGAAATCCTGATCTTGCTAAACTCAATGGTAAAACTCCCAATAATTTCAAAAGGCTCAGGATTTCACTCTATGAGTGCCTACACCTCTGAAGCTACAAGCAGAAAGGAATGCATATACACCAAAGGACATTATGAGGTGTGTGGATGCCTAGGAGACATTAGGAGATCCCCAGCTCTGACCGGTCACCAAAGAGTTGTGATTATATATGACAGTTCAGTAAGCTAGCCAACTGAAACAACATCGTTATTGCCTAACCCAGGGTTAAATGCAGGAGAAGCATGACATTTCAAAATCAAACATTTCTGAACTATGAAAACGAGAGTGTGCAAAAATAATCTGAATACTTAAAGATTTTTTTCACAGTCACAAAACTCAGAGATTAGTTCATCAGATTGGTTGGACTTTAAGAAACGAAAAGAACAAAAACAACCATGTTGGCCAAGACTAAATAAAATAAATTTCACCCTGAAAGGAATTTTTCCATAGAAAGCTGTAAGGGGAATGAAAAATTGAAATGAAAATGGAACAGCTATGCCAATATGGGCTCGCTTTGGTGGCACCACAATATATGTTAGAAAATCTCTTGCAATCATTATTCTGTTAATAGTAACAGGGTAATTTTTCGTGGTTAAAATAAAAAAAATAAGAATGGAATAGAACAGTTTAATTAAGTTGGTAGCTGAACTTATAACAAGAAATTTTTTAAACAAACATATATTGTATCTAAAATACAGTATAGTACAATCTCATTTACTCAAAGACCTTTCTGCATAAATAGCTAAAATCATAACAAATTCAATTTGAACTAAGGCCGACATCTCACAAGTCTTACCTACATATAAAGCATGCATATACAGGGCAATGAAAGTCTTAAACAGAAAATAGACTGCTCTATACCTTCTGAAATGTAATATAAAAAAAAAATCAAGGATTTAGGGGAGAAAAATGATCTTCCAAAAAAATCTTCTAAACTGGAAGCACCCTTGAAAAAGAACATTTAAATCAAAAGTAGAAATTTTAAATAAAAAATAATTTACTTTGCATTCCCCTTTGGTTTTGTTTACTTTGCTTGCATTCCCTTTGGTTTTTCTGTATTCACAAGGGACTTCCTTCTCACAACCTCTTTGCTTTTTTCTACTTGACCATGCAGCAAAACCATAACACAGGTATGTGTGACACTTCATGGTTCTACATCCCATGCTTTTCTGTTGTCATTTTTTCAGCATTATGATTTAATTTACTGGAAAGGAAATGATGAAATACACATGAGGAGTAGGCAGATTTTTTAGAGATACAGAAGAGCCTCTCTAATCAGCACTTCTGTAAATTGCCAGCCCACAACTCTGTAATGAAAAGAGATTTCAAGGTTTGCAATTTAATAATGTCTTCCCACTCTTTAGTCATAATGCCTAAGAGAGCTGCTGCTGCCTTCATGCTCCCACCAACAGTCAGCCCTGCTACCGTGGGAGCCAGTAAAAATATCTGCAGCTGCCTCCTTCCCCATCTTTTCCAGTAAGAAAGGAAAATGGGTAAAGGTGGGCACTAAATTCTCCCCTCAAGACAGGCAGTAGCGGTCCACCCTAATGGCTCCCCAACATTGGGTTGGAAATGGAGTGGCCACTCTTTTAGGAGTCACTGCTAAAGGCTCCCCACCTAAGTCACTCTTGCAACTCCCTTCTGTGGTAATAGCACTCCTACAGACAACAGTGAAATTATCTGCCCCCCTTCCACCAAACACTCAAACCACGCAGGGGTCGGTACCACCATGTTCCACGACAAACACATGACAAAATTACCATACTTAGTGATGGATACTGGAGGGGTGGTATGTCATTCAGTCATTCAATTTTTTTAAAAAATTACCACGGATCTCAAAATTTTTACCATGGACACATTGCTGACCCCTTGTAACCATGCCAGCAACAGCAGCATTTGCAGCCATGAGATACCAAGAAGAGAGAGAACCAGGAGAGAATACCCAGGCACATGGCTAACATTGGAGGCAGTTCCAGCCGGTGACAGAGCACTTCCCCATTGGCCTGAGGGAAGTGCAATGCCATCTACATTGACCCACCCTCAGGATTTACTACTGCACAAATCTCTGTTAATAATAGCCAATCAGATTTGTGCAAAAAATGATAGAATTATGGGTTTAATGATAAAAGCATGAAATCTGCCAAAGTCTTAGGGGATATCCTAATAAAGATTTTCGGATATGAGCCCATTGCCAACTCATGCCATGCTGGCTGTGGCAGCTTTTTTAATAACATTGTCATAATCAGCAAACAACATTGGACATACAAGGGATATGTTCTTGGTTTAGCTTCAAAGTGACCTCAAACATGTCAAAAAGATACAAGCTTGTTCAAGAGCTAGGTCCATCAACAGAGACATGTCTCTACTGACTGAGGCAAGTGTGTGCTTTGTCAGGAAGTCTCAGGTGCAGAGCTGATTAATCCAGCAGAATCAAAAAGAGCATGTTGGATCTGGCTATCAAACTCTAGCAGAAAATATCAGATGTTTCCATACACTGAATGCACTTCCCATGTCCATAGACTGATGTAGATTAGATCTTTCAGAAAAAGAAGAGTGTTTTATTTGTGAAATGAACATACCATCAGAGGGCCTCCATGAAGCTTCTACCCTTGGCATTAATAGTTGAGTTTGCAAGTGTGCACTTCAGCTGCAAGACCAGCACTTGCTTGCAAAACTATGTGCAGAAGACTTAGTGGCCAAAAGGCTAAGTATCATGTAAAATGTTTGGTGTTTCTCTATAACAAAGTCAGGGAGAAGAAAACTGAGCAAAGCAACACAAAGAAGACATTGCATTGGATTGTCTTTGCTAAACTGATAGCATACAATGAGGAGACAATACCGAAAGCAGACCTCACAAGGCTTTATACAGCTAATTTAGAACAGCTGGGGGTGATGCTAGTTGGGCACATTCACAGAACTCAATTAAAATCCTGTATCCTTTCCCACATTCCAGATCTCCACGCACACAAAGAAGGACATTATGTGCTCCTTGCCTCCAACCAGGATATTGGACATTCCCTCCAAAAAGCATGTGAGGAAAACTGTGATAATGAAGCACTTCACCTGTGCCAAACAGAAATTATTATTCAGAGGGACATGTTTCAAATGAAAACACAGTTTACTGGATCACTTGACCCAAGATGGCAAGCAAGATCTGTGCCTGGGTCACTATTGGCACTAATGTCCATGATATTGGATGGTCCAAACCAGGAATCTGCAACCTTTGGCACGCGGCCTGTCAGAGAAATCTGCTGGTGTGCTGGGATGGTTTGTTTACCTGCAGCATCCGCAGGTGTGGCCGATCGCAGCTCCCACTGGCTGCGGTTTGCCGTTCCAGGCCAATGGGGGCTGCGGGAAGCGGCACGGGCCAAGGGATGTGCTGGCCACCGGTTCCCACAGCCCCCATTGGCCTGGAACGGCCGCGTGCCAAAGGTTGCTGATCCCTGATCCAAACATTAAAACTCAGAACAAGTTTTCATTCATCCATCTACCCTCACTTTGGCACAACCATTGCAGTACATCTATCACTGTGAAGACCAGAAAGTTTGTACCACAACAAAGCTTGAACAATGCTTTTACCAGTCTATGTTGGTTTGACACTTCATGCACAGACACAAAAAAGTGAGATAATAGATACCGTCTTTAAACCTGGATTGTCCACCTCTTATGGCAGAATGTTGGCCATCTCTCCCAGCATGGCGAACAGTTCAGGCCAACACTTGGAGGATAAGAATGCAGTCTGTCCTCTAAAACTTTATTGTAGTCTGTACACTACTGAGGCCACAGACAACTTAGACCAGTGGTTCTCAACTGGAGGTCTGTAGCCCCCTGGGGTCCGTGAGCCAGTTTCGGGGGGGGTCCATGAAGCAGGGCCAGCATTGGTCTGGCTGGGGCCGAAGGCAGAAGCCTCGAGCCCTGCTGCCCCACAGGGCAGAAGCCCGCTGCCCCATGAGGCAAAAGCCTGGAGCCCAGCTGGGAAGAAGTCCTGAGGCCCCTCCACCCTGCGGGGCTAAAGCCCCCGAGCACCAACGCCCTGTGGAACAGAATTCCTGAGCCCCAACATCCTGTGGCTGAAGCCCCCGCCCCAACCTGGCGGCTGAAGCCTGGAGTTCAGAGCCCCACCCCCACGGCTGAAAGTCTGAGGGTCCTCCCCTCCCCCCCCCCACCCTCGGGGGTCCTGGAGTTTTTATAGCACAGAGAACCCCTGACTTAGACCACAATCCCAGCACCACCAAAGCAACAGATTCCTCCCACGGAACTGGAATATCATTTTGAGGCCTATCAGTTAGCCAGCTTTTAATCCATCTAATGTGTGCTATGTTAATATCATTCTAGTTTTTTGATCAAAATGTTGATGATACCAGATGCTACTAAAGATTTCCATTCTAAGACCACTGTCTGCCTACTGATTCATGTAGAAAGAGTATAATTTAATTTTCCTTAATTCTCTCAGCAGAAAATACTTATCCTATCTTGAATTATTAAAAGGTCAAATGGGTTCAAATCTGAATTCAGGTTGGGATAGTAACAGGCAGTGTGGAAGGTTTTTTGTCTTTTTGACACTCTCTTTTTCAGTGACAGGATAGAAAAGAGGATAAACAATTCTAATAATTTATGGGAGGGAGTAGGGGGAAGTGAGAGAAAAAAGAGAAAGATATAAAAGAAGAGAATGGCGTGAGAGAGGACAAAAAAAGAGAGGTAGAGGTCCCACTTGGGAATAATAGAATAGTTATATTAATTAGCATTTGCAGTAGGAAGTCTTTGATGGGGAAGAGGGCTAATTAATTAATCATTTCAACACCTCAAGAAGTGAGTAAGATTGCCCCAGTTTTACCAATGGGGAAAAATGAGACACAGAGGTTGGGGGCCTCATTTTCAGAGCAGCTGAGCACCAGCGCGTCTATTGAGGTCAATGAGACTTGTGGGACAAAACCAACAGTTGGAGGACCAATAGTCAGTTCCAGAACTAGAATTAGGGTATAGCAATTGCTAAGTCCCAGCCACAGGGTTCAGACCACAAGACCTCCACTATCTCATGAAAGAAGACAGAAATGCTCCCGTATGCCTTGTGGAAAGTCAAAGCAAGGCAATTTAAAGTGACGCAGAAGAAAATGTCTAAAACAAAACTGTTTAATTTACAGAAATAATGCTTTGCCATATAATAGGCTCTAATTGCAAGAGAAAAATGAAGGGAGTTTATACATAGCTTTGCGCCCTTTCCCCCCTCCCGTAATTAATCAAATTTAAACACAATAGGTCGGATTTTGCCACCCTTACACTGAATAGCACCTTACTCTGCAAACAACACCATTGAGTTTGAGGCCACTACTTTGACAATAATGTACTAAATGGAAGCAGGATAGAGATTAGCCCAAAGGTAGTGACGGAAGTACAGGTTTAGAGGAGGCTGATGGTCCTTGGTCCTGGCAAAATGTATTTTGGGAAGCATAAAAAGGTCTCAAAGTTTTGAAGGAATGTTTTGATGTAGTATGGGGCCTGTAGGTCTGTTGTTAGGCTTAAAAAGATAGAGGACACATGATCAGGAATGGAGATAGGCACATTAGTACCATAATTGAAGAAGTTATTTTGGCACCCAACTCCCAAGTCAAAAGAAAAGAACTGAACCTTTTAAAAAAGTATAATAAATATGATACATAGACACACACGTGCCTCTACCGTTCATACTGCAAATGTAAAAGCATAAATACAATCAAACAAATTTACTTCATATAATGTGTGTATCTTTACTTGCCCTTATTCCAGTTCTTTATTACCTTCTCATCTTCCTTCCTTCACTTCCATCCATTTCTTTTATCTGCACTCCGTTTCTTTTTTCCTCTGTTCTATTGCCTCTATTTTCTGTTCTCATTCTGTGCATTTTCTATCTTTCTCTTGCCCACTCACACCTCCTTTCTCAAACTTCTCTTTCCTCATTTGATTTCTCTAAGCCACTTCCTCTATTCTATCCCATCCCCATTTCCTTGGTTGCCAGAATCCTTTTTAAGATGGAAAATCCTCAGGAAAGGCCCATGACTTCTGTGTTTATACTATGTCTAGCACATTGTAGGTGCTACCAGAAGCAACTGGTAAATATTCATATCCTCACTCTCTCTCTCCCCACATTCAACTTTCCCCCCCGACCCACTAGTGACTAGAATCCCCTCATCCCTTCTCTATTTGCTCTGGCCTCTTCTCTTCCTTAGGCCTAGCTCTAAGGCTGCCTCTGCTCCTACAGTATTTGAATAGTCTTTTCCTTCTGTTTGTCCATGAAGAATGGTAACCTAAATGCACAGGGATAAGCAGTCTAAACGTAAGGAAACATAGAGAAGATCTTCTTCCTTAAAAGGCATGATCAGGAAAAACAAAACATAAACGATTTCTTGTGTTTTGGTTTTAAATCTCACTGAGTTTACAAGGGGTCATTTCATCTAGGGCAGAGCAATACCTGGACTGGCACTTAAGGATGATCCCAAAGGTTAGAGCTGCCACTTTTCCATTTCCTTTTGTGGTTGGAAAAAAAAATCAACATCATGACATGATATTTATTCATTGCATCTCAATGCAACATTTTCTGCCTAATTAGAATCCAGGAATTTTTGCTGCCCCCCCCCCCCTTTTTTTTTTCAGGACAGCCCTAGGGAAATTAGGACAGCTGGCAATAAGAGCTTTATGAAAGGTTTGCATAGTTCTCAAATAGAACCCATTTGGAAAGCAGGATGCATTCTACGTTCTATCACTCAAATTACATGACCCTCAGTCTAGGATTGGGAATCTTCAAGCACCCCTAACTCATGTCAACCACACTCAAGTCCACAGATGCCACCCCACATATCCATGCAGGCCCTGGTATTTGCTTACTTATCTTTTGATTTATTATTTAAAGATAGACTCCTGGAGAAAGATGCCCACTCAAGTCTTCCCCCACCACATTCTTTATGGGACCAATTGCTTCCCCAATGCCAGAAAAGAGCCTTGTCCCTCAATGGGGCAATGGGAGGAAGGAAGTACTCTTGCTTGGCCAGCCAGATCTTTATAATGCATTACAAGGTCACTGGCAACTACAAAATCACTGAGAGATGCATCCAAGTAACCTAACATAACAGGACAGAAACCCCATAATTGCAAGGACTCAACTGTTAGGGAACACCAGGAACAGGGGGAGGGCAGTGGTTTGGGTAAAACCGGCAGGGCCTGGTAAACTGCTAACATTCGGAATGGCCCTATTAAGGTCAAGTTTGCATAGCCCACCTCCAATAAACTCTGCAAAACTCACAAAGGGCTAGTGACAACTATAGTACTAGGTTGACAGGAACTTTGGGGATCTTCAGCAGGAAAGATTCAAATCTATGAAGTCTCCTAAATGATCCAGGTCGGCATCTAACTTACTCTGTCTTGTAGTTGGGAAAGACTGTATTTATTTAAGGATTTTTCTTCATCCGACAGATAACCCTGGATTTAAAGGGGAGTAGGCTGCTGGCCTTTGTTGAGGGGTCTTCAACTCTTGAATTCATGTATCCTTTTGATCTACTCAAACCCAGATTTTTGATGTATCTGGGCATGTTACATATCTCATTCTCTTTTATATGCATTTGGAAATTCAGAGTTCTCAGGTGAAGGGGTTGTAAAACCTAGTGTGGCCTGTTGGAGATTCAGGGTCTGTTGAGTTGGTTAGATTGTTCTTGCTGGGCAGTCTGGTAGCAATGATAAATTCTGGATAGAAGATTTTAAATTCTTAAGTAACTGCAGTGTGAAGCACAGATTCTGGGATAGGAGATGGATAAATCAAATAAATACATTACATACCATTTCCATAATTAAAGGCCGGATAGAACTTACTTTACTCTGGTTACAACATTTAAATTGACAGCAACAATATAGGTCAATGAGCTTTATTATCCATCTGGCCCCTGGAAGATATATTGTAGATTTAACAGAGATAAAATTCCAAAGAAGTTGGGGATTGGATATCAGCAGATTGCTAGCTTTTAAACTACATCACATAGTCAAAATCCCATTTTTCTCACAGGACTTCTGTTGAGAAACATTGATTTTTTTTTTTAAAGAAAAAACAAACCCTTTTTGCTGCCATTGTAGTTTTACTAAAAAACTCTCACTAACTCAAGCTGGCTGTCAGCCAGTTCATCATGGATCGCTCTGCTAACAAGCCAATAAATACAATGTATATAAGTTAAATGTCAGCTTTAATCAGTGTCACGAGTTATATTCATTGACTTACCAGCATCTGTTTTAAAGTTATTTCCCAGTAATGTTAAAAGCTATAAAATACAGCTGTAAATTAAAATGAAAATGTCATGATGAAGAGCAGTGCGGGTTAATGCACTAACCAATCACATCAAAAGTGTAGCTCAAGTGTTCACTGAAGCCCTGATTCAGCAGAGCTCTTAAAGCATGTGCTTCAACATGGGACTTATGTGTGTGCTTAATTGTTTTGGGGACTGCGTTGGACTTAACATGCATTTAAGAGCTTTACTGAATTGTCACTTTTGGGCCTGATAGAAAGCCCAGTGGGTTTTGGGTCTGACCCTTAAAGAGAAGATGAAGTTAATAGCATCAATCTAGTTCTCATGGGACACCATTCCATGTCATAAAAATAGCTGGACGATTGCCAAACTCTGCCCATGACAGGCCCCAGACTAATAGAGAGGGCTGCTGCAGGTTAAGATTGATGTGATGTGTGTGGAAGGTTGCACATACTTGCACGGTCCATACTAAAGTATAGCCAAGGATAATTCCTTGTTTTCACTTCCTAACCATAAAATGTATCCGATTCTGGAACAATCTCCCAAGGGAGGTGAGTGAAACATTTTTTGGGACATGTAACAATAGATAAAGGACAAAGAACTCAAGAGTATACTGGGGGAGAAGGAATGAATGCCACAATAGGTCTGTTTCATCTTCAAAGTCTATGGCCTGGATCTTGCATTACTCCACATGGGTTGAACACTGTGCCTGCACCAAGCCCCAGCGATTTAAGCGCTGCTCTGCACAGTCACTGGGGTCTACTAACACAAAGCATGATGCAGTATTTGGATTGAGGTGGGGGGGACAGTGGGAGGACTTTCAAGGCTAAGATAGTAAAAATCATGTAAAAAGGAAAATTAAACATTTATCCAAATACCTTAACACTCCAAGGATATAATTCATTTTAAAATTATGCATTTCTTAATTTGTTTAACAAATGCCAATTTCACACTGGTTGCTCTGAAAAGTTAAAGCACACCACCTTTTTATGACAACAGCTCTTCAAATTCCTAACTTTCCTGCAGGCTAGCAAAGCCATTATAATTAAGTCACGTAGGACTTAATTCTCATACACTTCCATAAGTAGCTCAAAACTTGTAAAAATTAATTTCAGTGCCCTTCATGCTGGATGGTGGGGAAAGGGTGTAGGGGGAATGTAACAAAAATTAAAAAGAAGAGCAAAGCATGACCTAAGGCATTTGGAGCAAACATAAAATTGTTCCTACCCAGCAACCTCCCCCCTCCCACTCTTTAAAAAAATAATAAAGTAAAGGAGACATTTGAAAGCTGGTTGTAGAACATTGGAGAATCTGTTTATCAAGCCACTAATCATGAAAAGCACTAAGGTGTCATTAATTTTGCAGATTTTATGCTTATTCTAAGCACTGGCAGAGAAAATGCCTGGGGTGACTAATTCCAGCTATAAAATTTCCAGAAAGAAAGAAGCAATGTTTCTCTTTTATCGAGAAGAAAAAATACACAAGGATGTAGGCTATGAAATTATACTTTGATGGCTCTGAGTATTTTCTTCATTGCTAATTGACTTCAAGAGTCACAGTTAAAAGCTCTTAAATATTTTCAAGCTATGCTTTTGCTACCTACAGCTTTTGCAGCCTTCAAAGAGCTACTTTTCTTCTTTCAAACATATTTTAAAAGACATATTTTAAAAACTGTGTCCATTTTGCTCTATGCACAGCAATTTTAATATAAGCATGCTGCAAAACATTTTCATTATGTATAAATTAGGAAATGCTTTTGAAAATAAAGCTTTTTTTAATTAAAATCTGCATTTCAGAACCTCCTGCTGGTGGCAGCCATCTTGCTAAAAGGTCTTATGTGCAACAGCTGTAGTACTGTTGCAGGAGATTGCGAATCAATTTACATACTGCTTTTTTACTGAAGAATTTTTACTCAGTAAACATATTATTTCATTATTCAAACTTCAGAGATCCTCTGATGTTAAGCTAGTAATAAAGCAAGATGGAAATTGGTTTCACAATCTTTTATGCTTGGCCCCCACATGGTTTGTCTTAGTGAGATCACATCTAGTTACATCCTGGCAGGTACAGGTATTACCCCACTTACCTCTACAAGGTGCAAGAAGCAACAGGAATTTAGAGGTAGAGTACAAACATAGGCCCTTGAACCTGCAGTGAACACTGTGTAGGTGGATGGAACCCTGTAGCTACAAGGAGCTCAGCAGAGAATTGTGCCTCTGGCTGCATCACAGTGAGTATTCTCTTGTTTTCTCTACCTAGTACAAGGCCACCAGCAGGAGACTAACTGCACAGTTTATACTTTGTAGACTTGAATCTACTGATGCTACATGCATACCATTGCTCTGTCTCACACCTTCGGGTAGTTTAATTCAAAGGTGTCCTGATATGGTTACAGTTGAGGTACCTCCTTGGTCCCCCAGCGATCATCTCTCTCTGAATATCCCTTTCGTGGCCAACACCATGAAAACCTGCGTATACTATTGCAGACAGTTCCATTATAAGGTGACACTTTCTAGACTGTTACCAATCAGCTAGCTCTGTGGCTTCCTCAATTACCCTACTTGTAGGTTAGCAAATCTTCAGAGAGAAGGGTCAGAAGGCTCCTAGAATTTCTTTTTTGCATGGTAGTTCATAATTACCTGCTTTTCCTGTTTCACTGTCGGAATAAAAATTACAAAATTCCAAATCAGGAAATAGAAAGCTGGCATCCAAATGCATTTAGTCAAGATTAATAACTGCAATATATCTTGGCATTTGGTTCAGTATTCTGTGTACATTCTTGAGTGAAAAAAACAACATTTTGGGGGGAATTTATTTTTTGACAGCTTATTCTCAGTCTTTTTTTTGCCCACAGAATTACTTCTCCCCCAAAGTCATGTATATTCTCTTTCCGAGGAGCACATTTCACATCCATTTTTATAGTGTACAATCTCACAACAAACCTGGGATTTAATTGTATCTAAGTGACTTTCAAAAGGATATTAAGTATCATCATCATAATAGCTCTCTTTACCAAGTACTGAATTCATTTTTGATTAGTCAGAGGAATTTATTTGAACAAGTGCTGATTTTCACACCGGAATTTCTTAGTACTAATTTTTTCCTCAATGTTAAGCTTCTCCTTAACTGAAGTGTATCTTTTCCAAAGTAGGTTCCTAATTAAACATGGTCTGATTTGGAGAGGTGCTGAATGCCCATGGCTCCCTCCATACTAGGATGAAGGTCAATTAGAAGAGGAAGAGCTTTGTATCTCTGAAACACTTCTCAACACTATACAGGCCTTTGCTGGCTCTATGAGGAGCCAGGTAGAAGGACACAGACCAGGATAATGGGTTAATTGGCTGTTCTAGCCTTTAGGCTGGAGCCACAGGAAATAGTGCATGACTGAGCAACTCAGGTCACTGCAATCTGACTGGATTGTGGTTAGGATATGGGATAATTCTGTAAAGCTCAGGGATATGGAGATGGACTGCAAACAACGCTGCTGTGTCTGCACTGAGCTGACAGTACTTTAAAATTGGGCTTTATCACCCTGTCTTTTACCACATGCATCAGGGAATTAACTGCAGGAAACGTGGGTCAACTTGGCAGTCCTCCACCTGGAGAAGGGGAAGGTGCTTTAGGTGAGCTACTCTGGTGTGAGATTCCTGTGCCCCATTCTGGAAAGTGGAGTTGGGTGACAAAGAATATTTAGAGCAAGGAGGGCACATTAATAAAAGAGGAATCTCTGCCAAACGACTCCGTCAGACTCAGCTTTTCTGTCACGCAGGCTCAACATATATCTTTAAAATGTGTTTTTTTTGCTTGTCGAGACAACTTTAAAGGAAAGACATTTATTTCATTCAGTATTTATGTCAAGTATTTTATAAAATATGCTTTGTCTGTGGTATGTAAACCCATACCATGTCTTTGGTTTTTTATTATTATACTACTGCTTCAACCCTCCCACCACCTTTCCTTCCCTCCAAAACTTTGCTGATACCTTCTCATCAGGAGAGCCAAATCCATGGCTTACTTTTAAACTGAACTCGTGCCAATTTTCCTTTTCTCTCTTATTTGGATTGTAAGCTCTTAATAGCAGGGACTGTTTACTACTCTATGTTTGTACAGTGTTTAGCACAGTGGTTCCCTATTGCTGGTCAGTCACGAGGCATTACTACAACACAAAAATAAATTATAATAACAACAAATTACCTTTGCAGAAGAATTTACTCTCCATCCCATATGCCAGTGCGGCGGATAGATAAGAGAAAAGGAGGAGGGGCGAGGAGTCAGGGGTTAGGGGAGATAGAAGCCAAGGGAGTGGGGAGAAAAAGCTATGAGGATGGTTGGATAGGAGAAGGCGGAGGAAGAGCAGGAACTGGGAAAGTGGGGGTGGATAAAAGCAGAAGGGGAAGCGGTCTAAAAGGAGAAGTTTACAGGGAAAGGTGTCACAGTGGGGCAGATAGGTGCAGAGGGGAACAGGGACAGTCTAGGGATACCAGTGCAGAAGGCTGCCATCAGCAAATAGCTGTGAAATGAACTGCCTCATTCCCACTCTAGTGTCTGATCCACATGCAGGATAACTGCTAACTAATGTTACTAGTTAATCCACTAAATCAAGTGGCAGAGATCTGTGCTATGGATCTAAATGTCTGAAGCCTGATGATGAACCAAGCTGGGAGGATCAATATAGTTGCACATGGTGGAATTTCTGGATTTTTTTAGCTTATTTGTTCTAAAAACCTTAGGAGTGTGTGTGTGTATGTGTGCGTGTGTGTGTGCACATATATAATTACATTATACTTAACCAGAAGTTAGGATATGCCAGACTTAGGTTAGCCTATGCAACCTTAATGGGGCCCCCCTGTGCACATGCATTATGATACACTCTTACATAATTACATATCACAAACTATTTTTTCCACAGGACCCCTGCCTCATTCAATGCTTGGGCAGTTAGTCAATATTTCTTTATATCCTCCATAGACAATATGTGGCCCCAGACCAATATAATGCACCCCATTCAAACCTTAAACTGAATACAAAATTATTAATTTCTTCCTGGATGCTTCTATAGGGCTAGATTCACAAAGAAACATAGGCCTGATGATGCTGTATCACCACGCCTCACTTTTATATGCCTGGAAAATCACTGGGATTCAACACTACGCATTAAACACCAGATCCAGAGCTGATTCTGCTAGCACCAGAAGGCCTTGAATTGCTGGCTGCCAGGAGAACACAGCACTAAGCTGAAAATAAGTCAAACCTTGAGTTCATTTTTGCTAAGGGTAATTAATCTCAAACACAAACCGGCCTGGATACCACTAGAGCTCCAGGATTGCCGACTCTTGTGAAACATTCATGTATATTGAACTTTTGTAGCATTTTCAAAGGCTCCTCACAGTTCCGCCTGCAGCTACTAGACAGGGCCGGCTCCACGGTTTTGGCCGCCCCAAGCAGCAAAAAAAAAAAAAAAAAAAGGCGCGATCTAAAAAAAACCACGATCGCGATCTGCGGCAACAATTCATCGGGAGGTCCTTCACTCCCAGGTGGAGTGAGGGACCGTCCGCTGAATTGCCGCCGAATACCTGGACCTGCCGCCCCTCTCCGGAGCGGCCGCCCCAAGCACCTGCTTGAGAAGCTGGTGCCTGGAGCCGGCCCTGCGACTAGAAGCTGCTGATGGCAACCTTGGCTGGGTGATCTGGACTGCAATTGAGTCTGTGGCCAACAAGCAGCTGACTCCCATGCTGGCCAGTTCGTGCAAAGCCTCAGTTTCCTAACCCCTACAATGTGTGCAGAGCAAGAAGACAGAAATTGGCCCAGGCAGGAGAACTAGCAAGGAAAAGGACCAGCAGAACTCCAAGCAGTGGTAGCTCCAGCCTCCCTGCTGTACTGGGAACAAAGGAGTAAATGGAGGGGTGGAGAGAGGTTGAAAAAGCAAATGTGTCTCCTTTCCCCAGCCTACAAAGAAGCAGTTCTTAGCTCTCTCTCCTTCCTTCCGCACTGCTGCTGGGTGGTGAGTCACAGAAGGTGTGAAATGGACAAGGCCACAGCCTAGAGGCAACAGAGGAAATAGCCAGATAAGCAAGGGACAGGGTCAGAGGAGTAGAAAGGGCACAACATTTGGAGAAGGCACAGGAGATGCAGGGAGAAAGTGCTCAGGGGAGGGAGGAGACAGTAATTGTCAGAAGCTGAGGAGCATGGGAGGGAGCTGGAAATACTGTCAGTGGTGCGAGAGGAGGAGAAGGTTTCCTCCTCTTTAGTCAAGAGGCAGTACTGGCAGTGGGATAAGAGGCAAGCTGCGTCTGTGCATTGTGTGTACACATTCCAGGTCAATCTGAAATACACACATGCAAAGGAGCAGAGGGGTGGCGTTTCCTGCTAAGAAATAAAAAAATCAGAATACAGATAAAAGCAAAAAGCGATTAAGAAAACCTCATGAATTATAAACTGTTCATGATCGTTTTGCAAGTTTCCTGATTTAAGAATTTGCAGGCTTTCAATGTAACTCGTTCAGATAGTTCCTAAAGTCTGATCTACTTAGATTATAAACTCTCTGGGGCAGGGACAGTCTTTTTCTTGTGTATGTGTATAGGGCCTAGTACTACGGGGCCCTGGTCTGGGGCTCATAGGTGCTAGTGCAATGCAAACAAATAATAATCTCATTCCCTGTCTCCTTTATAAAACAACAGTTCTGGACTTCACATGCTGCAGGAGACAAGAAATGAAATGAAATTAAGAGGTATTAAAGAACCAGAAGAAGCATTTTTTGTCTGGATGAAGTCCTTTGCAGGTCTTATATGTAAGACTACGTTTTAGTCATGGGTATTTTTAGTAAAAGTTATGGACAGGTCACAGGCAATAAACAAAAATTCACGGCCCGTGACCTGTCCATAACTTTTTCTATATACCCCTGACTAAAACTTGGGTGGGCAGCTCGGGGGGCAGCCCTGTGGGCGCCACGGGTACTGGGGGGGTGCTGTGGTTGCTGGGGGGGGGGGGCGCAGCACCGGGGCCCCGCAGGGGCTTGGTGGGGGGGTGCAGCCCGGGGGGGGGGGGGGGCGGCGCTGCAGATGCCCGGGGGGAGTCGTGGCCCAGGGGGCACAACGGGTGTGGGGGGCAGGGGTTGGTGGGGCTGGGGCAGGATCCCTACCCAGCTCCTAGCTCCACATGCTGCCTCTGGTCCACCCCAAGCCCCAGTTCTGCAGCTCCCATTGGCTGGGAACCTCAGCAATGGGAGCTGCGGGGGCGGTGCCCGCGGTCAGAGGCAGCATGTGGAGCTAGGAGCGGAGAGAGGGGAGTTCCTGTCACCTTTCTGGTGAGCTCCCCACAGGGAAACACCACCCTGGACCCGAACCTGCAGCCCTGAGCCCCCCCCCCCCCACTCAAACTCCTGCTGCTGGGGGGCAGGTCCAAGATTGCCCCACCAGCAGCCAGTGCGACTGGCGCAGGGGCTGTCCAAGCTGCTCAGGCGGCTCCCAGGCCAGCCGCACCAGGCTGCTGCAGAAGTGACGGAAAGTCACGGAATCTGTGACTTCCATGACCTCTGTGACAAACACGGAACCTTACTTATATGTAGCAGATACCAATATAAATGTCAAGCTATAGGGGCTGTCATAAGTAGAAGATGTTAGAGCAGGGGTTCTCAAACTGGGGGTCGGGACTGAAGAAGGGGGTCACAAGTTTATTGGGGGGTCATGAGCTCTCAGCCTCCATCCCAAACCCCACTTTGCCTCCAGCATTTATAATGATGTTAAATATATTTTAAAACGTTTAATTTATGGGGGGGTGTCACACTCAGAGGATTGCTACGTGAAAGGGCTCACCAGTAAAAAGTTTGAGAACTACTGTGTTAGATATTGCTCCTTCTGCCTCAGATAACTGTAAAGGTTCATTCCACCCTCTGATATGCTTCAAGAACCTAATAAAATCAAATCCTGCACTTACTATGAATATATCTGCAGTATTATATTTTTACAAGATTATCAGAAATATGTACTGCTGTTTTGGAATATTTTCTTTACAATTGTGCATAGTCAATTTGGATGTAGTTTATTTATCTGCTCTTGTTACTACTGTGTATTCCCAGTTTCTTAGTGGATTATAAATATACACCTCTACCCCAATATAACACGACCCAATATAACACGAATTCTGATATAACGCAGTAAAGCAGTGCTCCGGGGTAGGGTGGGAGGGGCCTGTGCACTCCGCCGGATCAAAGCAAGTTCGATATAACATTCGATACAACAAGGAGTAATGGTCTCAAGTTGCAGTGGGGGAGGTTTAGGTTGGATATTAGGAAAAACTTTTTCACTAGAGGGTGGTGAAGCACTGGAATGGGTTACCTAGGGAAGTGGTGGAATCTCCTTTCTTAGAGGTTTTTAAGGCCAGGTTTGATAAAGCCCTCGCTGGGATGATTTAGTTGGGAATTGGTCCTGCTTTGAGCAGGGGGTTGGACTAGATGACCTCCTGAGGTCCCTTCCAACCCTGATACTCTATGATTCTATGATAATGCGGTTTCACCTATAACGCGGTAAGATTTTTTGGCTCCCGAGGACAGCGTTATATCGAGGTAGAGGTGTACTATAATGTTATTGAAGCATAAAATTATGACTAATAGAGGATAATCACAATTAAATTTTAGCTAATTTACATAAAATTGGAATCTCATATGGTGATCTCAAACTGAAGAATTCATGTAGTATATACGCTGTTTGTGTAATGCTGTATAACTATATACAACTTTAAACATAATCATAAAAATACTGTTCTACATTCATTAGAAGAGTAGCATGTGCGCTATATGTATGGCCCCCATTCCTTTCCGTGATGTAACTACCATTTTAGAATGTTTTGGCAAATACCAAAAAGGGAAAACTAAGAAAATCCTAATCCCCACACTTCTGCTGTTTCCATCCCTTACCCCACACTCCAAAACAGACTGCCCATTCCATTACTTTTACAAGCAGTGAAAATGCTATAAAAGTGGTACTAAAACAATGCAGAATTATTAGCACAGTTCTGGACTTCACACAGTGCTGGATACATTAATGGCATTATTAAAGTGCTTTGAGATGAATGAAGAGGGGACATAAAAAGTTAAGTGGCTGTTTTCATAATCTGGAATAGCATTCCTATTTCATATGTTGGCATCTCTAAACTTTAGACTTATATAACACTTAAGGATACATATCCAAAGTGAGGCACAAATATTTAACTTGGAGATTTTGCATTTAGTTGTTCGTCGTGGTGTATGTAAAAAACCAATAAGTTTCCAACCGGAAATTTACGTAAAACATTATTAATTTTAGGTACTAATAACAGATTGTTAATATCTTTTTTGTTAAATACAACATACAAGTTCCATTTAGCATCAAACATTGCAGTCAAATTCCCAAAGAGAGCAACTTTTTCTTAATTTATTTGTAGGATATTGTAGCCTTGTTCATTTCTGTATGAAAGTTAAACTAAGAACAAATATATTATTGCAAGTAGTTAGTAGCACTAGGGATGAAATTCACAGTATAAAATACAATCCCTCCTCTCATTCTTAAAGCATGCATAAAGCAACATAAAAGCATGGAATGGGGCAAATGCTTTTAGTTTAATCTTAAATCTTTGTTCAAGGCAACCAGCATGCATACTTCTTATTGCTGTCTCCACAAGCTTTTATGGATGATATTTGTTTCTTCCTCTCACTGCACAATATGATGCCACAAGGAATAAAAAAACCACAAGCGTTTCTTCCAAACTGGTTATTCAATTTAACATACTACAACTGGTAAGTAAAATAGAACAAGGTTGGGGTTTCCAAATTTCCTTCCAATAGTGCAGTTTGACTGACTTCTATTTTTAAAAAAATCCTTGATTCTGTTCAGCTAAGGTTTTTGGAAGTAAGTGTATATGAATGAAATAAAAATAAAAGGTTTAATTTCTTGCCCCAGTGATATACAATTAAAAGGAGGAGCAGAGAGGACACATCTGAGAGTATTTCTATACTTCAATAACACACCTGCGGCTGGCCTGTGTCAGCTGACTTGCGGGGTGTCTCAGTGCCCGGGCTCCAGCCCGCACCTGAACGTCTGCACTGCAATTTCACAGCCCCACAGCCCTATCCCAAATCAGATAACAGGGGCCAGCCATGGGGATTTAATTGCAGTGTCGACATACCCCGAGGGGAAGCTGCAGAGGCTGCAATATGAAGCACCCAGACAGGCTGTCATGACTCCCTGGCTCCATAATATTTTATCATCTCATCCAGCTCGATGGAGGTTTAAGCAGCTTTTTGTTCAAATTTTCCTCAAGGTTTGAAAACAAAACAAGAACAAAAACACCACAACCTTCCTCAGACCAGTTTTTATCTCAGTAGATGGCACTTTTTAATAGCGGCACACCACTAGTCGTCAGTTCAATTTACAGTGTTAATGAAGTGTGAAACTGCATCAATACAGAAACTGAAAGGAAGAACACACCAGTTTGAGCATTTGGCCATAATGACAATATATCTGCTGTTTTAATGAAAGCCCTAAAGCATTGACTAAAGACATGAAAGAGGAATGGCATGCTACAAGAAAAACAATCTTTCCTGCTTTAAAGAAGATAAAATTCCCTGTGGCAAGCTTCACTGGGAACTATATAATATAACAAATATTCAAAAGCATCGGTAAATTAAGAAGTGCTTATTTCTCCTATCATCTCAAAGACTTTGTGCTATGTACGAAAAATAGAGCTTCAGAGTCTTCGAAAGCAATATAAGCTGGATACGTATTAGAAATTGAAATTTAAATCTGACTCAAAGCAAATCAAATAATACAGTTTCATACCAGAATTAAGAATTGAAACCATCAAATGTAAATTAATTAATAGTATGAAAAGTAAAGATGACAACACATTTGGTTATTGATACAAATAATCAAATGAAACTTAGATAAGGATATTATTTCAGAGGTTTTGCTACCCGGCTCTGTTTGAAGTGCTCTTAAGGAAGAGGTTGAAGGGATGAGACATGCAGTCTCTGATTAAAGTTACTTTTGGGTCAGAACATTGTCCTCAAAATCTTGAATATAACGTTTCCAGTGCCCAAGAGCTATTGGGTCAGAAAAAAGCATACAGGCTCATTTACACAAAACTGAAAACTTCAGGATTAAATACATAGATTCTGTAACCAACTGTGTGTGGGAGTCTCTGCAGAAAAGTTGGTTCATTTTAATTTTGTTTTAAATTAGTTGTTAAGCACCAACAACATGCTTGGTTCTGCACAAGACTTAGACACTCCTGGCCTGCACAGCTTCCATTCTAAACAGTAGCCAGAGGCTAGGACCATGTCTTTGCCGTGTTTGAACAGCACTTAGCACAATGGGACCCCATCCTGACTGGAGCTCCTGGGTGCTACTTCAAATCAATATCAAGAAATAATAATGAACTCTGCTTCCCTGTGCCTAACAGAAGAGATGGACAATCTCTCCAATGGTATCTGAAGTAACAAAACAAGTAGCTTTATGTATCTGGAGAGTGCTGAACCCAAGACTCATAGTAAATTCTTGTAAAATAAAACAAAACTCATCAAATAAATGAATGGTCACATCTCATAGGAATTGACTTATTGGATCAGTCCATCTAGTCCAGAGTCCTGTCTCTGACAATGGCCAAAACCTGACGCTTCAGAGGATATTGTAAGAACCCTTCAGATGTGGGATAATCTCCCTCTTCCTCCACTCCCCCCCCCCCCCACAATTGTTCTCATCCTGGTGTCTAATAGGGAAAGCATGGGGTTTAATATATGTTCTGTAATGTTTTTTTGTCAGTAATCATAACAACTCTGGATACTCCTGAGATCCATTTGAATATCCAATCTCTTTTTGAATAAGAAAAGTGTTTTAGGCATAGAGGACTTCAGTATGGAGGAAGGGATATATAGAGATGAGAATAGATGGTGACAAAGCAGGTGTCAGACCTCCTACTAGATGAATTAGCTGTATGGAAAGACACAAAGAAGGGGGTGGGGCAATGGGGAAGGAAGTGAAATAAATGAAAAATAGTGGCAATGTTAAAGGAAGCAAATTGTTCAGTAATGCTGTATGCAACTATAAAGTAATGAATAAATTATCATTATTATTTAACATTGATATTGCATTTCCACTAATTAGGTCAAAGCTCCATTTTGCTAGGTGCTGTACTAACATAATAAATGATAAATAAATGTTTAATTACTTCATAAGGCCCTCTACCCTTGGGGTGAAATCCTGGCCCCATTGAAGTTAATTGACACTGACTTCAATAAAGCCAGGATTTCACCCAATAATCTTTGTGCTATCTTCCCATTGACGTCAATGGGGAATCTAGTGCAGATTGTAGGGACCGTGCAGGGTCCTCTTGATCCATGTCTGGGTCTCCAAATGCAATTCTACAAATAATAAATAGTAATAATACATTTTACACCAGCTCACAGACCACAATCAAAAGTGGAAAATTCAACCCTCTCTTCAGAATGAAAGACACTCCTGCTTTATTTGTTACCATTCTACAAGAGTCCATGCCTTGAAGAGTTTATAAGCTAGATAACATGCAGTATGGAAGAAAATATATAGAATCATAGAATATCAGGGTTGGAAGGGACCTCAGGAGGTCATCTAGTCCAACCCCTGCTCAAAGCAGGACCAATCCCCAGACAGATTTTTGCCCCAAATCTCTAAATGGCCCCCTCAAGGATTGAACTCATAACCCTGGGTTTAGCAGGCCAATGCTCAAACCACTGAGCTATCCCTCCCCCCAAATCCATTGTGAAAAGCAGTGATTGTGCATCAGCACAAAAGACACTTTTCAGTTTTCAATAATTCAGGAATTGTACATTTTTGTTAGAATGCCACAAAGAAACAAAGAAACACCCTATTTCACATTATGGCTCAACTGCCTGTAAAATTGTACATTTTAATATTAAGACTTTTAGAGATGGCATTGAAAGGCATCCAAAACAACTTCATTTCGGCATTCTAAAAAACGGAACAAAAAAGTCAATTTAACATAAAAAAAAGCCCTTCTTCTGCACAACAGTGTTACAGTCCAAAGGGGCGTAATACAAAATCTGACAAAGATAAATGTAGTGGTGCAACTGGACCCCTCTATATTTAGAAATCATTCCATCTACTTTAGTTAAGTATAGCGGATACGCCTGAACTGCTCAGCAAACCATAATCAACATGTTGGAATTAATTAATTGTGTCTGAACTATGGAAATGTGATGTTTGATGCAGCAGCAGCAGAGTGGTGGCAATAGAAACTATATGAGTAAGGATCATATTTTGTATTAGAAGTGCTGGCACAGCAACTTTGTAGAAAAAACCCACGGGATACAATATGCTTCTGGCAGTTCTAGGTATTATGCAAGCATATATCCTTTTAACAGTACAAGCCAACTAGTTTTTACCCAGGCAAGCTTAAGTGTGAAGGTTGGAGGAAGAGAAAGAATTACTACAAATGTAGTCCCTGAGAAGTCTGGAGACCGGTATTGTAATCCTGTCATTGATTTTCCTCTAAAATTTTATTCAACACTTAGCTATTACACATGCCAAATAATAACTTAGTTTTGAGAGTTACTTTAGAGATGAGGCTATATCCTGGATCTACAGTTTCCCTATGGTGATTATTAAATTTCTGCTAAAGAATAACTGCACAGTTTGTGCCCTGAAGGAAGATCCAGATTAAGCATAATTGCTAATATATGGAACACTCTCTCATGCACATCAAGGGAGTTTCACTGCTGTGCGTTAATAAAAGAAGCATATGTACAACAATTAGTTTCCTCAAGAAACTTGTATTAAAAAGTTCTAAAATAGTATTTTTAAAAGTTTTTATTTAACACTTACACATAACAAGCAAACAAGAAAATAAAAGCAGATATAAAAGTCAACAGTCCTGCATGATCACATATAAACAACTGATTATACTTGAAAGACTCTGAGAAAATAACCAAGTGAAACATGTTGTATGCTGTTAAAATACTCTACATTTCAAGATGACTGTCACTTGCCAGATGTTGTAAAATGACAAACCTTAACTGACTTCTTGAAACAAAAATTAGAGAATGTGCCGAAGTCATGAATGAAACCCAGCATGCTACAGTTCTGTTTTTATACTGGTTTCAGTTTTGTACTGACTGTTGTTTGAGTGGTCATTTTAAAAGTAAAACCAAAACTCTACCGAACTTTGGGTATATTCGACTCCAGATATGAGCTTCCTAGCTGGCCCAGATCTACACTGGTCTGATTAAATGTATTGAAGTTGTTGGGACCAGGTTTTCACTCTAAGTATTGCTTGCTTAAAAGGCATGATGGTTACAATTTTCAACTTTGGATGCTTAAAGCTGCTCTATAGTAAAGTTCCACAACTCCATATTAAAGCACATAAATAAGCAGCCTGACTTTCAGATGAGTTGATCACCTGCAACTGCTACAGATTTTTCGCACTAATGAGGTAAAGTAACCGTACCCATGGCACAATGTACAGACATAATATCAACTTATTTAAAATGTACATATCAGGAATTTTTCATATAATCAAGGCTAAATATCACTTAGGCACCTAAACAAATCATAAATGGCTTCCTTGGGGTGAACTGACATGTAAAATTACTTGTGTGTACCCGGTACTACAAAGGTAATTGAAATTAGGCCTCTGAATGTCTGTACTTAACCTAAGTATAAAGACACAGAACTGCAGTGGCACAGGGGCCAGCAAACAGAGCTAAAAACAAGGGATTTGAGTGGAGGCAGGTTGAAGGAGAAGGGATGCAAGCCCCTGTTCCTTAGAGGCAGTGAGTGAGTTCATGAGAGCGAATTTGTTTCCCTATGAGTTTGTAAGGGGAGTTTGGGGTAGTGTAGTGTAGTGTGTGTGTGTGTGTGTGTGTGTGTGTGTGTGTGTGCACGCGCGCTATGACAGCTACAGAGGCTGCAGTGACACAAAGAATGGAAGAGACAATGAAGATGACTAGATGTGGAAGCTGTAGGATGTACATTACTCTGGAGACGGTACCTAAAAGATGCTTAATTTGTATGAAATGCCACTGATAGATCTGATCGAAGAGAAGATATGAGGTTTGGAGATGCAGCTAGAAACTATGGTTGAGTTTTGAAAGGGATTTGAGTGGATGATGAAGGTAAGGAGAGAGGAGGTTGAAGGGAAACCACAAGACTTGCAGATGCATGCTGGACCAGAGAACTGTGAGGTAGACTGCTGGATGAGGAACGTGGCCAATGGGAGCATGTGACTATGAGAACAAGGCAGAGGAAAAGATGGGCAACTTAAAGAAAAATAGAGCTGAAGAACAAGTTTGCTGAGTTGGAAAATGAAGGGGAGAGGCAGGCAGTAACAGAAGATGGGAGAGCAAGGAAGAAGAGAAGACCAGCTAATCCTGCAAGAAGAGGGGAAATAATAATGGTGCTAGTCAGAGTTCCCAGAGGATAGAAGATGACTTGTAAAAGACTGCAAGTGTGAACAGAAAACAAGACGACTTGCAGTCAGAAAGAACAGAAGGAGGAAGGCTGGAGAATCATACCAACACCAGGAAGAGGCAGGTCTACACAACCGGACTCTTACTAAGAAGAAAACACAGGCCTGTCACCAGAGCAGATCTGGAGAACAGAAGGGTGTGCTGTCTGTCAGGAGCGAAGATATGGGATGTAAACCTGAGGTGGAAGAGGGAGCTGTCTTAGTGGGAGCTGTCTGTTTTTCATGTGGGAACAAATCATACTGCTAGATTCTCAGTGGGACACATCAAAGAAGATGATGCCAGGCTGGGGAAGTCACTTAAAGAAATGGAGGTTCAGATGAACTTCAGTGGAACTCTACCTGTCCCTAAAGGAGGAAAATGAAGGCGATAGGAGATTATGATGATCAACAAATGGTTCAGGCAATGATGCTATAAGGAGGGCTTTGGGATGTTCAACCGCTGGGAGACATTCATTGACAGAAGACTGTTCTCATGGGATGGAATGAGTAGGGAGGGAATTAGATTTCTGGGATAGAGATTACATGAGCTTTAAACTAGGAATTCAGGGGAGACAGTCAGGAGATGATAATGTAATCTCTATGCCCGATTCTAATACTGAGCAGGAGAAAAATCAAATAAAAGATGATACAGCAATAGAGAAAGGAACAACAGATGGCAGGAGAATGGACAAGAGGAAAGACAGTGCCAATACTACTGACCATAACAGTCAGGTAGGAGATTCCAGCAGTAAAATGACTGTACCTAATCAGGTGAGGAATCTGGGTGAAGCCAAGCAGAAATGACTAAGATGTCTGAACAGCAATGCAAGGAGTCTGGATAACAAAACAGGAACTAGAACTATTGGCGCAGGAAGCAAAACCAGATATTATAGGGATAAGGGAAACATGGTGGAATAGCCGTCATGACTGGAATACAGGAATTGAAGGGTATGTGGTGTTCAGGAAAGACAGAAATAAAGATGAAGGATGCTATTAATAATGTGAGGGTCCAGATATTTCTGCATGTGATAGCTGACAGATTTCTTCATCAAATCAACAAGACGTGATCATAGATGCTGGAGCTAGATGTGCGGGAGGTGCTACAGCACCCCTGGCTTCAAGTGGTTTCCATCATATACAGGGTTTACAGTTTGGTTCAACGGCTCTCAGCGCTCCCACTACACAAATTGTTCCAGTGCCCCTGGAGGTGATGCCATTTTAGATTTAGTATTAGTAAGTAGCAAGGACCTCATAGAAGAACTGGTTCTAGAGGCAGGGCCGGCTCCAGGGTTTTGGCCACCCCAAGCAGCCACACACACACACACACACACACACACACACGAAAAAGCCACGATCTGCGGCGGCAATTCAACGGAAGGTCCTTCGCTCCGAGCGGGAGTGAGGGACCGTCCGCCGAATAGCGGCCGAATAGCTGGACCTGCCGCCCCTGTCCAGAGTGGCCGCCTCAAGCACCAGCTTGCCAAGCTGGTGCCTGGAGCCGGCCCTGTCTAGAGGACAAACTTGGTTTGAGTGATCTTAAGTTAATTCAGTTTCAACTAAATTTAAGGATAAACATACTTATGTCTGCAATTAGATTTCTTGATTTCAAAAAGGCAAACTTTAAAACATTAAGGGAATTAGTTAAGGAAGTGGACTGGATGGCAGAATGCAAGGATTGGAACGTGGAGGAAGCTTAGAATTACTTCAAATCAAAGTTGCAGATCTGGAGCCTGACTCCCAAGCAAAGGGGGGAAAAATTCACATGGAATGGATGCAGACCCAACTGGATGAATAAGCAATTCAAACAGGTTATTAAAAGAAAGCAGAAAGCCTACAAGGAATGGAAGAAGGGGTAGACCAGCAAGCAAAGCTGCCTCCTGCAGGTCAGAAAGTGTAAGGCAAAAGGGAAAATTGTCAAAAGCCAAGCCACGCTGGACCCTGCAAAGAAAATTAAAACCAAGAGCAAACGGTTCTTTTTCTATAAAAATAAAATAAAAAGCAAGGAAAGAAAAAATGGGACCGCTAAGCACTGAGGACAGGGTGGAGATGAAAGATAATCTAGGTATAGACCAACACCTAAGTAAATACTTTGCCTCAGCTTTCAATAAGAATAATGAGGAGCCTGGGGACAGTGGCAGGGTGACTAATGGGAATGAGGGTACAGAAGTAGAAATTACCACATCCAAAATGGAAGCCAAACTCAAACAGCTTAATGGGACTAAATCAGGAGGCCCAAAAAATCTGCATCCAAGAATATTAAAGGAACTTGCACTGAAATTGCAAGTCCATCAGCAAGGATTTTTAAGGCATCTAAACTCAAGGGTTATACCCTGGAAAATTACAAATATAGACCTTATGTTTAAGAAAGGTGAATGAAAGTGAGCCAGGAAATTACAGGCCCATTAGTTTGACTGCAGTTGTATTCAAGGTCTTAGAACAAATTTTGAAAGCGAGAGTAACTAATTACATGGAGGTAAATGGTAATTGGGATAAATACAACATGGTTTTACAAAAAGTAGAGATTGTGCCAGACCAACCTAGACAAAGAAAATGCAGGAGATCTAATCTATCCGGATTTCAGTAAATCATTTGATACATTTCCACATGGGAAATTATTAGTTAAATTGGAGAAGATGGGGATTAATATGACAATAGAAAGGTGTGTAAGGAACTGGTTACAGGGGAGACTACAGCAGATCATACTGTAAGTAGAACTGTCTGGCTGGAGAGAAGTTACTAGTGGAATTCCTCAATGAACAGTCTTGGGACCCATCTCATTTAACATTTTCATTAATGAATTAGGCACAAAAAGTGGGAGTGTGTAAATAAAATTTGTGGATGACACAAAGTTAGGAGGTATTGCCAATACAGTAGAGGACCAGAATACAAGATTTGGATGGACCTTAAAAACCGGAGTAGTAGAAATGGGATTAAATTTAACAGTGAAAAGTGCAAGGTCATGCATTTAGAGATAAGGAAGTTTTCTTAACAATATACAAGTCACTGGTAAAACCAAATCTGTAATACTCTGTACAATTCTGATCTCCAATATTTAAGAAAGATTAATTCAAACTGGAACAGGTACAGAGAAGGGCTACCAGGAAATACAGAGGAATGGAGAACCTACCTTACAAGAGGAGACTTAAGGAGCTTGGCTTGTTTAGCCTAACAAAACGAAGGTTGAGGGGAGATATAACTGTTCTCAATAAATACATCAGAGATAAACACGAGGAAAGGAGAAGAGTTATTTTTAAGTTAAGGGCCAATGTTAGCACAAAAAGAAATGGATATAAACCAGCCACCAAGTTTAGGGAATCGAATGATAAGTTTGCCTACAATGGCATATGGCCCTTTTGCAACTGCTATTAGAAAATATAATCCAACAGCTGGAGATGGGACACTAGATGGGGAGGACTCTGAGAATTCTTTCCAAGGTGTTTGGCTGGTGGGTTTCACCCACATGCTCAGAGTCTAACTAACTGCCATATATGGGGGAAGATGGAATTTTTCCCCAGGTCAGATTAGCAGAGACCCTGGATTTTTTTTGCCTTCCTCTGCACCATGGGGTACAGGTCACTTGCTAGTTTGAACTAGAGTAAACTGTGGATTCTCTGTAACTCGAGGTCTTTAAATCAAGAATTGAGGACTTCCGTTACTCAGCCAGAGGTTATGGGCCTACTACAGGAGTGAGTGGATGAGGTTCTGTGGCCTGCAATGTGCAGGAAGTCAAACTAGGAGATCATGATGGTCCTTTCTGGCCTTAAAGTCTAGTACCATGATTTTAGGAACAGAGAACTCCTGTGCATGTGGATGGGATTAGAAAAAACAACAGGCATTTGGATCAAGTCCAAGCTTTAGTTATGGAGATATACCTATCTCCTAGAACTGGAAGGGACCCTGAAAGGTCATTAAGTGCAGCCCCCTGCCTTCACTAGCAGGACCAAGTACTGATTTTACCCCAGATCCCTAAGTGGCTCCCTCAGTGATTGAACTCACAACCCTGAGCTTAGCAGGCCAATGCTATCCCTCCCCCCTTTCAAGTTACAAAAGTTTTTTAGGATCTGGGGTTTTGTCCAGCCCAATATAGATCTGGGACCACTATGACTTTCATATTTAGAGTGGAATTTCCTCAAATTTCAGTAGCATTTGAGCTTTCCTTTAAAGATGCCCACTCAAAAATAATCAACACAGATTTCCAAATATGGCAATGATGAATTGATGAGACTACAAGTTTGGCTGATATAAGTATATTACATCTAGGCACTTACCTTAGACTTTTGTAAGGCACTAGAGATAATACCAGAAAACATTCTCATACAAAAATTAACACTATACAATAAAGCATGTGTTAAATGGATTAAGAACTGTCTAACAAACGGATCTCAAAAAGTAGTTGTAAATGGGGAATCATCACTGAATGAGGTTTCTATAGAGGTTCTACCAGGGTTGGCCTGATGCTATTCAATGTTTTTATCAATGATCTAGAGGAAATATAAAATCACCACTGACAAAATTTGCAGATGACAAAGATTGGCAGAGTGGTAGATAAAGAGGAGGACAGGGCAGCCAGACAGAGCAATCTGGATTGCTTGGTAAACTGGGCCTATTCAACAAAATGAGTATTAATACAACCAAATACAAGGTCATACATCTAGGTACAAAGCATGCAGGCCAGACCTACAGAATGGGGGATTTGAAAACAGTGACTTTGAAAAGGCTTTAGGAGTAATAATGGACAAACAGATGAATGTGAGTTTCCAGTGCAAAAAGGGCTAGAGAAATCCTGGGACATAAAAACAGGGGAGAAGTGAACAGGACTAGGAAGGTGATTTTACCTTTGTTAATGACAATGGTGACACCGATACTGGAATACTGCGCACAATTCTGGTGTCCACATTTACAAAAGGATGTTGGAATACCGGAACGGGGGCAGAAAAGAGAGACAAAAATTATTCAGCAGCTTGAGAAAATGCCTTACAGTGAGAGACTTTAAGAGCCCAATCTGTTTAGCTTATAAAAAAGAAGAGTGATTTGATTACAGTGCATAGGTACCTTCGCAAGAAGAAAACACCAGATGCTACAGGACCTAGTAGAGAAAGGCATAACAAGGACCAAAGGCTAGAAGTTAAACCCAGACAAATTCAAATTCAAATTAGAAATTAGGCACAAATTTTTAATAGTGAGGGTGATTGAACATTGGAACAAACCATCAAGGTAACTGGTAGATTCTTTCATCTCTTGATGTCTTCACATCAAGACAGGATGTCTTTCTCACCTTTAAAATTAAAGCACTTGAGGATGTTTCTAACTTTAAGCATTGACTTCAAATGAATTTAAACACATTCTTAAATGCTTTCCTGAACAAGGATGCTTTTATGGATTGTGGCCTCTGTAAAGGGTTCTAGCGCAGTGCCATGAAAAATAATTAAAAGTTGTCATAAAAGTTGTCAATTGTGTACTTTTGAGAACTCTTTATTTTGTTTCTCAAGTATTTGCATGCAAAATCCAATCATGTTTACTTCTGAATTTGATTCACAACAAAATTTTAGCTATCTTTCAATGAAAGATATGTCAGAAAATATTAGAAAAATTCTGTGAGCCTCCCATTATCAGTGCCATTTTATTTGCACAGTTTGTGTAATAAGGCCCAAGATGTAGGTTGCCACAGGCCATTCTGTGATCTCTTACCCTGCTTCTCAGTTACAGCCTCTTTATAAGAAAGTACATGGTAACTTGAGCTACACTCAGAACAGTATATGCAGTGGTTCTCAAAGCCGGTCTGCCGCTTGTTCAAGGAAAGCCCCTGGCGGGCCAGGCCTGTTTGTTTACCTGCCGCATCCACAGGTTCGGCCGACCATGGCGCCCACTGCCGCGGTTTGCTGCTCAAGGCCAATGGGGGCGATGGGAAGCCGTGGCCAGCACATCCCTCGGCCTGCGCCACTTCCTGCAGCCAGGGCTGGCTCCAGGCACCAGCTTCTCAAGCAGGTGCTTGGGGCGGCCGCTCCGGAGAGGGGCGGCACGTCCAGGTATTCGGCGGCAATTTGGCGGATGGTCCCTCACTCCGCCTGGGAGTGAAGGACCTTCGGCCGAATTGCCTCCGCAGATCGCGATCGCAGCTTTTTTTTGTTTTGTTTTGGCTGCTTGGGGCAGCCAAAACCTTGGAGCCGGCCCTGCCTGCAGCCCCCATTGGTGTGGGACAGCGAACCGCAGCCAGTGGGAGCCGCAATCGGCCGAACCTGTGGACGTGGCAGGTAAACAAACCGGCCTGGCCCGCCAGGGGCTTTCCTTGAACAAGCGGCGGCCCAAGTTTGAGAACCGCTGGTATATAGGATGCATAAGGTCCAGCCAGTAACAATGTTATTATCAACAACCTGAATTGTGAACATATATAGCCTCCGTGCTTGGAGGAGCTGAGATGTCCAAGAAAAGTACAAAGCATATGGCTACAAACAAGAGATTATTTAATTAATAAAGACTAAAACAACCATGCAATTGACAGAAGAGATTCCAATAAAACAGAAACCAGCCAGCTATGATCACGTAACCTGTGTTTTATCAGTGACAGTTTAGCAAGTCAGATTATAGATAAAGAATTGCCAAGGCAATCCAGTTTTGAAACAGCAACAAAGGACAAACTGACAAACCTTTATAAATAACCATCACATTCTTTGTTTCACTCTAAGAGGTAGTATATACAAAAGCTAAGGCACTAGCATTTCGGGAGGGAAAAAACCCAAAGCATATCATTTGTAGGTGCAGTGCTGACAGGCCAAGAGAAACCACATAATAAAAATGACAAGAGTCCTGTGGCACCTTATAGACTAACGGACGTATTGGAGCATAAGCTTTCGTGGGTGAATACCCACTTCGTCAGACCGTTTTCACCCATGAAAGCTTATCCTCCAATACGTCTGTTAGTCTATAAGGTGCCACAGGACTCTGTGTCGCTTTTTACAGATCCAGACTAACACGGCTACCCCTCTCATACTTGACACATAATAAAAGTTCATATAACAGGATAATAGTGACTGGCCTTACACGGGAATAATTTCTGTATATTCAAACAGAGGAAAAATCCAGTAATCAAATGGCAGCTATTCCTATTGGGAACGGAAAGGAACTCAAGGAAACAGCAAACTCTGAACATCCTGGAGAGAAACCTCTCTCTACAATCAGGAATTGTGACCCGGTTATAACAAAAGCACAAAGGAGGCTGCAATCCCTTTATATAAGCAATGGGACCAAAGAAAGCAATAATCCTTAGCCATAAAGCATATAACAAATTATATATCGTAGAAGATTAGGGTTGGAAGAACCTCAGGAGGTCATCTAGTCCAACCCCCAGTCCATCCCAGCTAGGGCTTTGTTAAGCCAGGCCTTAAAAACCTCTAAGGATGGAGATTCCACCACCTCCGTAGGTAACCCATTCCAGTGCTTCACCACCCTCCTAGTGAAATAGTTTTTCCTAATATCCAAGCTAAACCTCCCCCACTGCAACTTGAGACCATTGCTCCTTGTTCTGTCATCTGCCACTACTGAGAACAGCCTAGCTCCATCCCCTTCGGAGCCCCACTTCAGATAGTTGATGGCTGCTATCAAATCCCCCCTCACTCTTCTCTTCTGCAGACTACATAAGACCAGTTCCCTCAGCTTGTCTTCATAAGTCATGTGCCCCAGCCCCCTAATAATTTTTGTTGCCCTCTGCTGGACTCTCTCCAATTTGTCCACATCCCTTCTGTAGTGGGGAGATGAAAACTGGACACAATACTCCAGGTGTGGCCTCACCAGTGCCGAATAGAGGGGAATAAACACTTCCCTCAATCTGCTGGCAATGCTCCTACTAATGCAGCCCAATATGCCATTAGCCTTCTTGGCAACAAGGGCACACTGTTGACTCATATCCAACTTCTTGTCTACTGTAATCCCCAGGTTCTTTTCTGCAGAATTGCCGCTTAGCCAGTCGGTCCCAGCCTGAAGCAGTAAATGGGATTCTTCCATCTACTTGTCCTTGTTGAACCTCATCAGATTTCTTTTGGCCCAATCCTCCAATTTGTCAAGGTCACGCTGGATCCTATCCTTACCCTCCAGCATATCGACTTCTCCCCCCAGCTTAGTGTCATCTGCAAACTTGCTGAGGGTGCAATCCATCCCATCATCCAGATCATTAATGAAGATGTTGAATAAAACCGGCCCCAGGACCAACCCTTGGGGCACTCCACTTGATACCGGCTGCCAACTAGACATTGAGCTGTTGATCACTACCTGTTGAGCCCTACAATCTAGCCAGCTTTCTATCCACCTTACAATCCAGTCATCCAATCCATACTCTTTTAACTTGCTGGCAAGAATACTGTGGGAGACTGTATCAAAAGCTTTGCTAAAGTCAAGGTATATCATGTCCACCACTTTCCCCATATTCCCAGAGCCAGTTGTCTCATCATAGAAGGCAATCAGGTTGGTCACATATGATTTGCCCTTGGTGAATCCATGTTGACTGTTCCTGATCACCTTCCTCTCCTCCAAGTGCTTCAAAATGGATTCCTTGAGGACCTGCTCCATGATTTTTCTGGGGACTGAGGTAAGGCTGTAGTTCCCTGGATTCTCCTTCTTCCCTTTTTTTTTTTTTTTTTTTTTTTTTTTTTTTAAAAAGATGGTCACTATATTTGCCTTTTTCCAATCATCCGGGACCTCCCCTGATTGCCATGAGTTTTCAAAGATATTGGCCAATGGCTCTGCAATCACATCAGCCAACTCCCTCAGCACTCTCGGATGCATTGCATCCAGCCCCATGGACTTGTGCATGTCCAGCTTTTCTAAACAGTCCTTAACCTGTTCCTTCACCACTGAGGGCTGCTCACCTCCTCCCTATACTGTGTTGCCCAGTGCAGCAGTCTGGGAGCTGACCTTGTCTGTGAAGACCCAGGTAAAAAAAGTATTGAGTACTTCAGCTTTTTCCACATCATCTGTCATTAAGTTGCAACAATCAAAGACATCCCAAAAATTCCTCCATGTTTCCTCCTTGAAGTCCATGAAATATTAATTCACCACAGATAAAAGTGCATTTAAAAAATAAAAATTGGCACCATTAGAGACTGGACCAAGATCTGGTCTTCTGCAGTATTATGTGCCTGTTAGAGCTGTGCAGGAAAGAGAATTTCTGTCCTGCAGAAAATTTCACATTTTCAAAAAATTTTAAGCAGTTGGATATGTGAAATTTTCCATGGGAGCAGCATTGTCAAAAAATTCAGCTTTGAAAGAACCCAAACAGATTTTTTTTTTTTTTCTTAATTTCTGGGTCCATCTCCCTGTCCCTCTATCAGGCGGAGGCAATGACTGAGTTCTGCTTCCATATTACATGTACTATATTTAAGGCCCTAATCTTACAAAGAACTCCACCATGGGCGGCCCCCTGTTCTTGCAGGATTAGGACCCAGTTGTCTACTTTTGAAACTATTGTATGTATACAGTATGGAAGAGTTAATGATGTCATCAAAATCTTAACTTTTCATGTCATTGTCATAATGGTCCAATATATTTTCATCCATTTATAATCTTTATCTAAGTTATATTGTCTCTAATTTTATGATTTTGCCATCGCCCATAGACTGTATACATTCCTTTCAACAAGCAGCACAGTTGTCCCTAGATGCAGTTCATGAGATGAGGCAGTTAATTATGAAGAAAAAGTTGCTGTAAATTTACATGGCCTAGATTGGCTAGTCCCTTTTTTATTCTTGTATGTTATACTTAAACTGTCGTATGTGGGTAATAACATTTGTTATACACTTTTCATATAAATAACTTCCACAGATTTCTGACATACACAGAGCAGTACACATACAAGATGTCACGCATACCTAAGGGTATAAAGTTGTATGATATAGTGTTATTTGATAAACAGTATATGATAATGGCATTATAGCCAGCAACATATACACAAGGGAAAGAATAAAGGTTGTGCATAGGGTGATCAGATAGCACGGGTGAAAAATTGGGACAGGGGTTGAGGGTAATTGGCACCTACATAAAACAAAGTCCCAAATATCGGGACTGTCCCTATAAACTCGGGACATCTTGTCACCCTAGTTGTACGGGCAACCTTAACTTTTTGATTTCTTGACTTTGAGTTCAAGAGAGAGAACAAGGAACTGTATGGATAACTGCAAGTCAAAAGCAGAATTTAATACAAAATTACACTCTGTGGAATGAAAGTGCTTGACCTTTTTAAATAACTGCAAGTTTTCCAAAAAAGAAACCATTCAATTTTTAAGCCTTCACGCTGCCATGGTTATATCAAACATTCATAACCTAAGTAGTTTCTGTAACATCCATACAAATGCATTTCTTGAATGGGGAAAAAACTCAGTAACAAATGTAGACTGAATAATCATTATTGTTAAATTCTTTTTGGGATTATTTGGTCAAATTTTCATTTATATTCTGGTAGTTGGATTTGATTAAAATGTAAATACCTCACACATATTGCATTTGTCATGTTTTCCCTCTTCATTCCGACTAAAAATTAAGTTGAAAATGGGAAATGTCATTTTAGGTTAACATCTACTGAATTGAGATGCATAATAATTAAACTGATCTTGGTTTTCCTGTGTATCCTAGTTTCACTGTAACTTTCTAAGCAGAGTTAAAAATAAAAGAACTCATAATTTTATTGTATTTATTTAAATGTAAAACTTTCACATAGTTTTTCACATAAATTGTCATAGGAATCAGATTCAATAAGCAGAGGCACAAATAGAGGGACAGAAGGTGAGATGTTCAAATTAATTCTCCATTGTCCCAAATGATACCTGCCATGTATTTGTGCTTCTCTGAGCTTCTCTTGCCAGTGGAGGAGGTTTTGGAATAAACTGATACATTAAATAGTAATAAATCATCAGGACTAGATGTATTCACCCAAGATTTCTGAAGAAACTTGAATATGAAATTGCAGAACTATTAACTGTAGTATGTAACCTATTGCTTAAATCAGCCTCTGTGCCAGAGGAGTGGAGGATAATTAATGTAATGCTGATTTTTAAAAAAAGGCTCCATAGTGATCCTGGCAATTACAGGCCAATAAGCCTAACTTCAATTGAAGTTAACCAGGAAATTGGTTGAAATTATAGTAAAAAACAGAATTATCAGACACACAGATGATCACAATATGTTCTGGAAGAGTCAACATGGCTTTTGTAAAGGGAAATCATGCCTCAATCTATTAGAATTCTTTGAGGGGGAGAGCAAACATGTGGGCAATGATGATCCAGGGGATATAGTGTATATGGACTTTCAGAAAGCCTTGGACAAGGTCCCTCACCAAAGGCTTTTAAGCATAATAGACAGTCCTGATATAAGAGGGAAGGTCCTCTAATGGATCAGTAACTGGCTAAAAGACAGGAACCAAAGGTTAGGAATAAATGATCAATTTTCAGAATTACGGGCCTGAACAAATGCCCACTGAAAGACTCACATGGACTTCAACAGGCTCTGGGTCAGGCACCATGTGCATAAATTTTTTTGGCAAGAAGATGCACAAGCAACAATCTAGGGAGAAAGATGCTGGGGTGCGCACTGCCAAAGTACAGAGTGGGGTTTGGTGAATTTTGGGCAAGGGAAAATACTGTTCTGCAATATAGTTCTCGCTGTTGCAAATACTTGGAAATTTGTTGATTTATAATAAATCCCCCACCCAGATCACTCAAATGTAAATTTTTAGGAAATAATCTAAACCATTATTTCCAAAATCTGGGAAATCCCCCAATAAACCTTATTGTTATGAGGTGATTCTGCTGTCCTTATCAATGCTGTAAATCACTCACATCAATGGTAGTACACTGATGTGAGAACAGAATCAGAAACCCTAAAGTCCATTTCATTCTAATTATTCTTAAGCACTTTATATACAAATTGATATATTCTAGCTCTTTGCTGGGACCACTTCATCAACCAGGAAAATAGAGCCACTTTTGGAATTAAATATGACTGTTCAACACAGCACAATACTGTAGTGAATAATACCAGTTGATGGAATTTAGGAAGGAATAATGTAATAACTGAAATTGGAATTCAGCCAGAACACCAAAGTTGATATTTGTAAGGAATAACCACATACAATCTGGAGACTGGCTTTATGTCTTGAGAACTAGTAAAGACTGATAGGCTAAGCTATGCATTATGTGGATGACTGGCATTTTTTTACCTCTTGTTTCCTGATAGGTCAAGTCCAACAACTGAGTAACAAAATCTTTCAGAGGTGGAGGGTGGTGGGAAGGGAGTGAAAATCACAACATTGATAGCTCTAATTTGAAATAGTTAGCAAAATACGTCAGATTGGTGGAAAAAAGATCTTAATAGTTTATAGTTAATAGTTTCTGTCATGAAGTCATAGGTATTGTTGGAATAGGTGTACCAGAGCTATACTAGTCAGAGAGCAAGAAACGCAGTTTCCATTTCACATCACAAGCGTTAAATGAAATTTAACAGGTCAGAGCACAGTGTGGATGGAGGAAAAAAAGAAAGATTCTTTCTCCTACTAGAAAAATAAAAATAACATCTGTACACTAAAAATAGAGCTCTACGTTGTTTATTTAAAAGTTGTCACATGGAGTTCTGAGCAGCAGGAAGAACAGTATATACTCTTAAATTTTATTTTAACATTTTATGGATTGTACACAATCATAGTGATTCAGGAACAAACCTGCAAATATCACTGTTCAAGATGCTGGAGACAAAATATCAAAGGAGTTAAAAACCCACTGACACAAAGGATATGGAAAAGTGGGAGAGAGACCTGCAAGAACACCCAAATCTTTAAGATATTTTTCTGAGCGTTTGAACCTCAGTACCCCATGAAATTTCAATGACCTGGAATAGCATTCTGGGTATTGGCATACAAATAAATACACTGCAAACCTCATCCTAATTTAGAACTCCTGTAAGTTTCAGACATGTAAAATGAGAATGATAGCTATCTAGCTAGCAGGAGTATTGTGCATCATTTGTTTCATACCTGGCATTGACCAACTTCAACAAGTTGAAATAAAGACACCCTCAGTGTTTCCAACTCTTGTGATTTTTATCACAAATTCTGCAATTTTGGCCCCTGCTGCAAGCAGTCTCACAATAATGCAAAATACTCCAGCCTTTGTGCAATTTCTGGTAAGAGAGAGAGAGAGAGAGAAAACCCCACAGGGGAAGGTGCACTAAACTGGAAAGCCAGACTCCATCAGTTCTATTCCTAGCTCTTCCACTCATAACTGTTCACATTTCTGTATGCTTCACAACTCTCTTTCTGAACCAAGACCTCATACAGGTACCTTGGAGTAACTATCATTCATCCATTTCACAAATACTACAACATTTGCACAAGTTCACTCGAGACAGCGCTTGGAATAGAACCAGGTCTCTAATATAAGACAGACAAGTCTCACCCGCTTTGCTACACAACCTGTCAGAAGGATCATCCTAAATTAAATGTTTCTGTACCCACCCAAAAGTGTGACTCTTATCTTCTAGTGCAGGGATCGGCAACCTTTGGCCCGTGGCCCACTAGGATAAGCCCTCTGGCGGGCCCGGCCGGTTTGTTTACCTGCCGCATTCACGCGTTTGGCCGATTGAGGCTCCCACTGGCCGCAGTTCGCTGCTCCAAACCAATGGGGGCTGCGAGAAGCCGCAGCCAGCACATCCCTCAGCCTGCGCCGCTTCCCGCAGCCCCATTGGCCTGGAGCTGCGAACTGCGGCAAGTGGGAGCCGCGATCGGCTGAACCTGCGAACGCGGCAGGTAAACAAACCAGCCCGGCCTGCCAGGGGGCTTACCCTGCTGGGCCGGGGGCCAAAGGTTGCCGATCCCTGTCTAGTGGCTGGACCACATGCAGAGGTTTATGAATCTGCTGCTGCTTCCAAACTAAGAAATCTGATTGAGGCTGATGTGTTTACCCAAGCAGGGATGTTGTTACATTGTGCTGTCTGTAACCACTAGAATATAATCTGCACCCAGAGCCAGAAATAGAAATGAAGAATCCAAAATTTCATTAATCACTATAAATTTACAAGTTACATTGCAACTGTCATACATACATTGGGGATGGCTGGGGGGATTCAAGAAGCTAGAAGACAAGACAAAACGTGATTTATTTATTTTTAATCTCCTGATTTTGGAGTTAATCATGATTTTTGCAATCTGACTCATGATCTTTGAATGCCTGGGGTTGGCAATACTGGATCAAGTATTGTGCTAGTGCTGTACAAACTCAGTCAGAGATACTCCCTGTTCTGAAGAGTTTACAATCAGAAGATTAAGTACCTCACCCTTCAGAGCTACTATCATTTACAGACTATAGGTAAAGATAAAAGACATATGATTTTTAATATCTACAGTATACTGCTATGAAAAACATTAATCTAATCATAATATATTAGTATGCAATCTGAAAACATTCCTACTTCAAATACATGGTTCTGAAAAGTATAGTATTGTGGTTGTGGGTTTGGATACAAAACTTTTGAATGCTTAAGACATTTTTGCTAAGTTTTTCAAAATAATGTAATTAGAGGGATCAAAATGTGCTATGTAAAAGCTAAGTATTATTATTTCTGTATAATAATAGAAATGTATGTCAAAAATGGTCAATTCTTAATTTGCTTTTTTTAATGAAGTTACAAACCTGTAGGATTTTGGTCTCTTTTGCTACAGCTGATAAATTATTAGTGGCAGTAATTCTCTGATTTATCAGAATAAATGGAGTTATGTGCAGTAATTACATTTTGCTCTTTAAATACATTGAGTTCTGTCTTTCAAGAAGTGATGGTCTCGTGGAAACTGGGAAGAATCAATCAGGGTTAAAATGTGTGCTGCACAGCATCTCAATGATGCTTAATCTCAATGTGCACATCTCAGTAGAAACACTTTAGACCAGTGGTGGTCAACCTGCGGCTCACAGGCAGCATGCAGCCCATCAGGGTAATCCACTGGCGTGCCGCCGGACAGTTTGTTTACATTTGCATGACTGCCCGCAGCTCCCAGTGGCCGCGGTTCACTGTTCCCGGCCAACGTGAGCTGCGGGAAGTGGTGGCCAGCACATCCTTGAGGCCCGCGTCACTTCCTGCAGCGCCCATTGACCGGGAATGGCGAACCGTGGCCACTGGGAGCTGCAGGTGGCCATGCAAATGTAAACAAACTGTCTGGGGGCCTGCTAGTAAATTCCCCTGAAGGGCCACATGCGGCCCATGGGCTGCCCACCACTGCTTTAGACTCTGACAGCTAATGATTCCAATGATTCTGTCTGTACTGAGCATGCTCCTCCCACCAGCTGGGGGCCACTTTGGCACAGGTCAGAGGACATGAGAGCAGGGAGATTGTCCCTCCTGTGCTCTCAATGATCCCCCTTTCTGTGCCCAGGCATAGTAGAGGAGGAGGAAGGGCCCTGATTTGAATGTAGAGGAATGAGGAATAGGGAGGAGATGGAAAACAGGAAGAGAGTGCAAGGGTTGCAGGAGCCAGGGGGAAGGGAGCAGAAGAGGAGGGGCTGGCGGGAACATAAGCACAAATTGGGACAAGAGCAGCAGCTGGAGGATGTGGGGATTGGAAAGTAGCGGAACAGGAGCAAGCTGCAGTTGGGCAGTAGAGTAGGGTTCAGTTGTAGGCACAGGGGAGGCAGGCAGGATCTGAAGGGGGAGTGGGGCTGGATAGGAGCAGAGAGGGAACCAGGGAGATGGGGACAGGCTGGAGGCACAGGGACAGAAACATCTATAACCACTAGAGAAACCTTCCTTACAGAACCTGGAATTGAACCTAGGAGTCCTGAGTCTTTATATTCCTCTGCTGTCAATAAATAGTTGTGAAACTCATTGTCAAAATGCGTCTCTTGGCCACTCCCTGTAGTGCCTGGTACACATAGAGGAAAATAGCATACTACTGCCTCTGCCATAGAGTTCCTTTGTGATGCCCAGGCAACCTCAATTATGACATTTCCTAACTTTTAAGTGTTTGATTTTGCAATCCTAACATTCTTGTAATGGTAGGGTGTATTTTTGTTGTGTCTGTGGATGAAATATCAGTATATGTTTGGAAGAGTTATTTGCAATGGTGTCTTTTCAGATCCCCTTCAGATCAGAGTAGAGGGCATGTAGATATTTGCTTGTACCTTTCCTTTTCTAATCACTGCAGTTATTGCTGAAACCACTTCCTGTTTAACAGGCAGGAGCCTATAACCAATTTCAAGAAGCTATGCCCTTCAATCGTCACTCCTGAAATAAAAAAACTAAAGTCACACTGAACACCTTATACTACTTTTTGCAGCCACATTCAATTCCTAATGTAACGGAGGATCTATGGTCTTAAGTTTCATTGTGTGAGAAACTAATAAAATTTTGAATAGGGTCACATCTTAGCTATATCTGTGTCCAGCAGAGATGGAGACTCTGCTGGACACAGATTTTTTTCTTTTAATTTTGTATGTAGCCGGAAGGGTAAACTCGCTACCACAAAGTAATAATGGTATAGATCAAAACTTTACCACCATCTTTAGACTAAAGAAATAGAAATCCTCACACTTTGCACATACATCTTGGAGGCAGGAAGGTTAGGGAGAAACTCCTAAAAGTAATCAGAAGGAAATAGTCATGTACACTTCTTCCCAAAGGAAATTAATGATCAAATATTACTTTGTGTAAACATTAGTGAAACTTCACCCTGAGATGGACTCCAATACTTGCAAGGATGGGTGTCATGGAGAGACATCTCTGAACATGTAAGTTAACCCAGCCGAAAGGGTTAGGTAAGAGATATCTGGACACAGCAGAAGAAGTGGGTAGGTGGACATCAAGTGATGCCAAGAGGCTGAACAAAGAACAGTGTCAGAGAGAGAGAGGGAGAGAACAGCTTTCAGGGGATGTAACCTATTCACTTTTTTCCCTCTGTAATTAAGGTTTGTCTAAATGAGAAAATTCTACCAGTTCTACCAGTGTAACTTCCCATTTGGAAACACTTATTCAAGAAGAAGAGTGGATTTTTTCAGTTTATCTTACCCCCCGCCTTCCCAAGAGACAAATTAAAGCAAAAAAAGGGGCACCCTTACAGAAAGTGTCTACATGGGAACTGTACTGCTATAACTGTATCAGTGTAAATCCATATGTTAGGTTATACCAAAAAAAAGAAAAAATGTTCCCACGTGGACGAGGCCTGAGAGGAGAATACCTTACTTGTTTAGCTTAGGAAAAGTGATATTTTAAGTAAGCCACTTATTTTCTTTTAATTCCATTTTCTCTGTTTTTAACAAATCTTGGTTTTGCTTTTTATTAGTGTTGTACGAATAATTTCATGCAGACACCCCCAGAGAACAAAAAGCCCCATTAAGCTCTAAAGATATGTGAAGAGTAAAAAATGTGGCCCCTTACACCCTACCCTCAATGTCAGTGAAAGAGCCTGGACAAAGGTTTTCCTATCCCATTGACCTATGGCTATAACAGAAATACAAGAGGAGACCAAATGACTGGGCAGAAGACTAGAAATGGCAGGGGATATTGGTCACACTTCCTCTGCACCAATTCATTTTGATCACAATGTCAGCCAAGAAAAAAAAAATCTGTGTTAGTCTCCACCTTGCCCCCATTTATGAGGAACCTGAAATTTTCATCTGGAGCCAAATGCTTCCAGTTGTGCCACATTTTACTTATCTTGTGAGTATTATAGTCAATGATATTCTTATGGATGCCTAAATCAGCATCAAAATTAACAAAATGAGTGTCACTTTCAGCAAATTTAATAAGCAAGTCTGGGTGTCATAAAGATACCGAGCTCAAACCATAATGAGCAGTTGCCTTGCACTATGGTTCCAAAGCCTGTAAATTTCATATCTTCCATGTTTGTTGTCTTAAAAATTGCCAGCATCTGCTTTTTATACCCTCCCTCGATTGTAAAAGCTACATATAGTCAAGGCCACCAGGCGCTGCTGCTTTCCTTCAGTGTGTCATGTGAATTCCTATGAAATCATCATTTGTGTTGAGCTATGTACAGTAAAGGTTCACATCAGATTTCAGATTTTAGAAACAGCTTACGTTGTTCTTCTGCAGCTGACTTGTGGGAAATCCTCAGGGGTGAAAGTAACTTAAAGGACTTACCAGTACACCGGAGCCCTGAGCGGGGGCGTGGCCTCAACCGGAAGAGGCGGGGCCTTTCAAGATTTAAAGGCCCTGGGGCTCTGGGTGTGACTGGGAGCCCCAGGGCCTTTAAATCACCCCACAACTACCAGCTGCAGAGGCGGCTGGGAGCCCCGGGGCTCAGGGGCAAATTAAAGGGCCCGGGGCTCCGGCCGCCACGGAGCTCCGGGCCCTTTAAATCACCCTGGGAGCCCGGTTGCTGGAACTCCGGTGGCACTTTAAAGGGCCCGGGCTCCCCGTAGCGGCAGGAGAACCGGGCCCTTTAAATCACCGCTGCAGAAGCCAGTCCAGTCTGGCACAGTGTACTGGCTCTTGCCGGTATGCCGTACCGGACCGGCTTACTTTCACCTCTGGAAATCCTTCAGCTGACCACATACAATGAAGAACAGACATGGGAAGAAATGGCCATCTTTGAGATCAGGCTTGAAACTCAGACTGAGAAATACTCTAACTTCAGGCAAGCCACAGTTCCATTCCCTTCATCTTGATTCTCTGCTTTCCTCAGGAAAGGGAACTGTGGGAGGGAGAGGGAACCTCCCTATAGAGCTGGGGCTCTACAAATTCAACTTTCCTTCTAATTTCTTTCCTATCTAGCCATTTATAGCACATTCAGCACAAAGATATCTGAGTGACCAATATCTTCAAGAGCTTGTTTGCATTCTAAGTGAGAAGAAGTAGAATTCTGAGATATTTTAGCTGTATCAAGCTGATTTACTTTATTTGCATTTATTCTTTTTGTGTTTGCTTTTCCTAAGCCAATTAAATAAACTCTCTTCTAATTCTTACATAATAAAATACCTCTTTTGGAATTGTCACCAATAATTCTGATCCCTGACAATCTTTGCCCTACAAATTTTCTGTGTGACAGTTTGCTATGTGATACATAAACCAGCAATTACAATTCCACTTGTAAGCTAAGGTGGCTAGGAACTTACGCTACATCTTGAGTACCAGGAATACCTAGAGTCGGTCAGTGGTGAAGGACAATTGTGGGTATTCACCGAGGGATTTTTAATGCAATTCCTGTCCAAAATCACGCTTTATCGCACATTGTTCAATGTTTGTGAAAAGTTTCTTGGAGATATTGTCTCTAAATAGGTGTCAAGCATCATTCACATGCAAATAATATGCAACTATATGTCTCTTCCTTGTGGATTGTGCAAGATCAGTGTCTGCTCAGAAGGAATGGCTTGGATATGAAACACATCCTCTCACAAAATTTCTTCTTTGTTCCTCCCAGCCCAGTCCATTTTCAAAAACACTATCTTAAAAATGTCTCTGCTCCCAGGAATGTTCAATCTGACAATTGTTGTCCTCCATATTTATTACCTGTTCCACTTTCATTCCTTTGTTTGGCCCTTTCTTGTAACAGATACCCTCCTGCACTCCTCATGTTTTACTCACTTTTGAAGTGGTGGGTTTTTTTGGCCAGTGGGATAGCTTTGATTAGAGTTTTATTTTATTATGTTTGATTTTGTTGTACAGAAAAAGAAATGTCTTGGTGGTGATGTTCTAGAAATTAATCATATTGTTATATGTCTCTACTTAGACAGCTCCTCGGTGGGCCATTACCTTTCAAAGGATGTACATTTGGCATCATGATGGATTACTCAGACTCATGAAGGGAGTTCTTCAGCTGGGATAAATGTTTGTAGCACCTCCGAAGTCAATGGAACTATGCCAATGTACACCAACTAAGGATATGCCCCCATGATTTTACAAAATAGGAACATTTTTTGCTATATTTCACCGCACTTATGTTAGAAACTACATCTCTAATACTCCATAGCTTAATAGCCTTTTTTCAAACTTGAGTCACACATTCCCAGTTAAATGAAAAATTAATTCTACTGCATCACATTTGATTTTTAAGATAAAACACCAGTGCAACAGAGGGAAAAATTATGTAGAACACAAATGCTAATACAGTTATTTCTGTAAGTTTCTGGCTACACTGAGCAATTTCAACAAGGGACTTCTTCATTAAACAAAAAAGATCACTGCTATTACCCATTGGTAACTTACAGGAGTGTTGAAAGGCTTAATTGTTTGCAAAGAGCTTTGAAATCCTTCATGAAAGGCACCAGGCAAGTGTGGGGGGAAGGAGGCAAAAAGAAGAAGCTAAGGGTACGTCTTCACTACCTGCCATATCGGCGGGTAGTGATTGATTTATCGGGGATTGATAAAGACTGAATATGATTTTATAAATTAGCCATCTTATGAATACTACATTATGTTCACGGCCAGGATTTTCAAAGATGATCAGTGATTTTGGATGCTCCGATTGATGCATCTTAAATTAAGTGGATTTTAGAGGATGGGTGCCCAGCAGTTTCTGAAAATCAGGACCCTATGAGGTGTTAGTTGAGCACCCAAAAACTTGAGACACCCAAAATCAAGGAAAGGACTGGGTAACAAACTGGGGTATCAGGGAACTGACAGAATTTAGCAGCAGCAGCTCTCTCTCTCTTGCTTGCTGAGGCAACAAGGTGACTTACAGTTCTGGATGCCCCAAGAAAGCATCGCAGTGTTTATGAAAAGACCTGCTCACTAACACAACATGCAAAAACCAATTAAATAAGAGCCCTATTTACAGGATGTAGAGTTTTATTGCCAAAATGTAGGAAAATTCTCTCTCACTCATCTTCTCAACATTTTTTCGTGTAGAAAAAGCAGTATGTACCCGGAAGTGCACTTCACAGGTAGGTGACCATTATCTCCATATCACAGATGGGGAAAACTGTTCTAGGCCTTAGCTAAGTGAGTTGACCATGTCCAAACAGCAAATAAAGAGGGAAAGGAAGAGATTTCAACTCCTCAGCTATTGCTCTAAGCACTAGATCAAACTGTACCTAAAATACAAAAGACTTGAACTTAACGATGGTAATTTTTCAAAGGTGTTGGGTTCAAAAGCCCAAATACAGTAGTGTTTTTACAACAATTAGAAATTTTCAAAAGCAAAAAACAAAGGTCATGTCTAATTAGAATAATAATAATAATTTTATTATTATTATTCAGACATATGAAGACATGGAGAGTGATACAAACAGCCGTCTTAGAAAAGGATCAGCCATTTAAAGGTGAGTTAAATTGAACAGAATTAACTTTGGGAAGTCTGATTTGAGGGGGGAGGACCAAGGGTGCCTTGATTAACTTGACCATATAAGCATTTAACCCTCTCCCAGGGTGATTATAGCTATTACAGCCTTACAATGCTGCACATTTCCCTTTACTTTACTTGGCTTTTGTATATATCAGAGAGACTCTGAATCAGAGGGAAAAAGCCTAACCATTATTAATTGTTTTCAAGGTGTTTTGTATTGTGGTAACATAATATATGAGTGACACTGAAAGGCAGACACTATGAGTATCAGAATAATTAGTAACATAAAAACCTATATTTTATTAATATGGTAGCTAAGACTACTCAGGACATCCTGCTTTTAACTATTTTCAATAAGCAGATTCTCTGTAAATGAGCTGAGATTGCCCCTTTGTCTCTAGACCTGGAGCTATTCAGGTAACGAACGGACAAAGAGGGATTTATTGCACTGCAAGATCATACCAGCAAAAACAGTGTCATTTTTTAATGAGTTATATCTATGGTAATTAGTAGTAATTCTCCAGACCTCAAAAGCAACTGATAATTATGCCTCTCTTGAGAACACTTGGACGAGGGAGTAGGTGGCAGGAGATGAGGATGGCAGCGAAAGAAACCTTCATTCACTCAGCATGAACATACATCGCCGACTTAATGACCAGTACCTATAGGGGAGTTCTGGAGCAAAATAGCCAGTTCCACTGTTGTATTTAATATTTCTCAGTAACTGAAACCATACATGTGGGGAGGAGGGGAGAGAGAATAGGGAAGACTATTCACAGAGAGCAGGGATAGCAAAAAAAAAAAAAAAAAAAAAAAAGAAAGAAAAAGTCCAGTTTGACAAGTACTTAATTTGTTAGGAGACTCTTTGTAATTCAGTATCACTATTTTAAAAAATTGAGCACTGCAAGGAAGTAACTAAGCCAACAGGGTTCTTTTTTTCCCTTAACAGATCATAGTTTCCACTTTCTTCTCATAATTGCATGCCAATGTGCTAAAAAAAGATACCTGGATTTTGGAACCTGGCAATAATTAATGATTTTATGTTTAGGATTAGTGCATGTAATCCAAAGTATTAAAAATTAAACTAAATTGACCAAATCCTGTGGCACACCCATAAACTGTAATTGGCTCCTTCAAGAATCCTAATCCTCTCTTGAATATTCACATATAACTCTTAAGGTACAATTCTGCTCTGGAAAGTAACTATGCAACACTTGCACCTTCTTGCTCATCAGAGCTGCTCATTTTCTGTGCATTCACTTTATCTGTTTAATTGCAAAAGTTCTTACTGCCTTTTCTCTCTCTTAGCTAAACCCTGGTTGACAAAAGATTTGCTAGCATAGCTATGTTGGTTACTATAATGGGGTGGAGGGAAGGGGCTCACACCTCAACCAACATAGCTATACAAGCAAAATCTCTAGTGTAGATGCAGTTATACTGGCCAAAAAAAGTCCAGACCAACTACCAGCATCACACTAATAATATATGTTTATAAAACATTTTCTCCCCCCCTCCATGAATGATCACATCCATGTGAGATGTGAAATTATACTCAAAACAGAATGTACTATTTTGCTCTTAACAAAAAAAATCTGAAATAAATGGCAAATAAAAGGGCTTTTGTTTAAAGGCTATAGAAATGCTACTGTAATTCATCCACTTTACAAGCAAGCAGCAATCACAGGGAATCAATTTTAGTGGTACTACAAATTCACAGTGGCAGTACACGCAATCTAAGAATGAGCAATAGTATTCATAAAATTTATTTAACAGTTTCCTGGAAATCTTGTCTGATTTCCAATTTCAGAATCAATATTTATTTCTTCCATTATTAGACCTTATTCCATCATAAAATTATGTTACGAGAACATGGGTCAGCACTCAAGTCAGTCAATGACAAAGTTAAGCTTGCATGTACAACTACACCAAAATATAGCTTCAAGAAAAAAATATAGTGTGCTATTATACTTCATATGAAAAAAAATAAAGTGATTTTGTTCTTTAAAACCACTGGTATATTTAAAATAACCTCCTGTAGTGACTTCTGTATGCAGTTATCTAACCTAGACATCATTTTTAAACTTCACTGCTTAAATAAAATATTTTGGGGATAAACATAGTTTATTCTTGAATTTGAGTCAATTACATACATTCCTAAAATCTGTTGTCCTATCAACAAATTACTTGTTCAGAGAACCACAATCTTATTGTCCTGAAGCCAGCTATAAACATATAGAATCATAGTATCAATCATAGAATCATAGAATATCATGGCTGGAAGGGACCTCAGGAGGTCATCTAGTCCAACCCCCTGCTCAAAGCAGGACCAACCTCAACTAAATCATCCCAGCCAGGGCTTTGTCAAGCCTGACCTTAAAAACCTCTAAGGAAGGAGATTCCACCACCTCCCTAGATAACCCATTCCAGTACTTCACCACCCTCCTAGTGAAAAAGTTCTGGAAGACTTCATTACAAATGACACACTAATATTTTCAAAACGAACACCAGGCTTCATTCAGATGTTTAGTTGTAAACTATATTTAGAAATACTGACATTATAGGACCATTGTGCCTGTGTGGAACCCCACCGACCTATAGGTGTGTCCACCTGCATGCATCTGATTTCAGTAAAGGGACCATAGTTAGAAAAAAATTTCAGAAAAGGTATAAATAAGATAGAATTGTGAACACTCAATAGTAGATAATAAGGCTGCAGAGCTATCACAGTTTAAGTTATATATATCATGAAAAGCAAGCTTGAGTCGTTTGTTAATTTCACTGAAATTTCTAGATGGAATTATACTCAGGCACAATTTGGGTGCATTTATTTATAGTAGCTACTAAAATATATTAAGATCTTTTCTTCAATATATTCCATTTCCCTTCCCCTGTGTCTCTTCCGTTAGTCCAGGACATCTAACATCTTTTGCACTCTTGTCTACTTTGCTATCCTTCTTTTCTTCTACCAGGTATCCACCTTTCTCCCATCCCTCTATCGAGATTCTTCCTGATTCCAGACTTAGCCACCAATATTATGACATAGCATCTGGAAGCTGTCGCACCTATGGCTTGATCCAAAATCCAACACAATCAATGGTGTCTTTTCATTTATTTCAATTGGCTTTGGATCAGGCCCAGAGCTGGGAAAATGCATTGTTTAAAAGTAGTATAAATCAGGAATTTAAATTAGAAAATGTAAGTTCATTGTTGCAGTATCTGCTGGTGAGCACGAGAATTCACATAGCAGAAAATAAACCGTACAATTACATTGTAATTTTCAGCTATTTCATGCAGGAGGATGACTGGGAAGAGATAGAGTTAAATGGAGACTCAAAGATAATTACCATTTGATTTGTAAGAAATAATTGCTATCTGATTATACAGTATTTAAGTGTAAATACACAGCAATCACACAGGGCTTAACTCAGCAGAAACAGTTGTAGTGTTCTAACTTCAGCACCATAGAGTATAATCCAGATTTAGAGCGCTTTTCTTTCCTAACCTGTGAAATGCAGCATTGAAAGGCAGTGTTTTCTAGTACTGAAGCAGGGGTTTTGGGGCGAGGGGTGGCATTTGAAGTACCATATCACTGTAGAGAGCACTAGTTACTTGATATCAAAATCTTTCCGTACTCTACGGGCCACTATCACCTGTACACATAGGCTGCTCATATGAGGGACAAGAAATTCGGGGAGTTTTGCCTTGCCTAGTTTCAAAAGCATTCTTCCCCTGCACTATGGGAGAAAGTAGCAGGAGGATTGGTGTCTTAGAACAGTGGTTCTCAACCAGGGGTACCTGTACCCCTGGGGTAGGCAGAGATCTTCCAGGGAGGACATCAACTCAGCTGGATATTTGCCTAGTTTTACAACAGGCTACATAAAAAGCACTAGCAAAGTCACTACAAATTAATATTTCATACAATGACTTGTTGATACTGCTCTATATACTATACACTGAAATGTAAGTACACTATTTACATTCAAATTGATTTATTTTATAATTATATGGTGTCAAGGCTCCTTCCCCACTCTGAACTTTAGGGTACAGATGTGGGGGCCTGCATGAAAACTTCTAAGCTTAACTACCAGCCACTCCCAATGTGCTAATTCCCTTCCCTGGGTAGCCTTGAGAGACTCTTCACCAATTCCCTGGTGAGTACAGATCCAAACCCCTTGGATCTTAAAACAAGGAGAAATTAACCATTCCCCTCCTTCCTCCCACCAACTCCTGGTGGGTCAAGATCCAACCCCCTTGGATCTAAAAACAAGGAAAAATCAATCAGGTTCTTAAAAAGAAGGCTTTTAATTAAAGAAAAAGGTAAAAACACTTAGAAAAAGGTAAAGACACTTAGATACTCAGCCCCCCAATGCAGCACTTAGCGTACCTCCTCAGGGACAGATCCCAGTCAAACTCCCTCTGTTAGCCTTTCCGCTGTTCGCGTTTAGCAAAGATTTTGATACAGTTTCCCACAGTATTCTTGCCAGCAAGTTAAAGAAGTATGGGCTGGATGAATGGACTATAAGGTGGATAGAAAGCTGGCTAGATCGTTGGACTCAACAGGTAGTGATCAATGGCTCCATGTCTAGTTGGCAGCCGATATCAAGCGGAGTGCCCCAAAGGTCGGTCCTGGGGCCGGTTTTGTTCAATATCTTCATTAATGATCTGGAGGATGGCGTGGATTGCACCCTCAGCAAGTTTGCAGATGACACTAAACTGGGAGGAGTGGTAGATACACTGGAGGGTAGGGATAGGATACAGAGGGACCTAGACAAATTAGAGGATTGGGCCAAAAGAAATCTGATGAGGTTCAACAAGTGCAGAGTCCTGCACTTAGGACGGAAGAATCCCATGCATTGCTACAGACTAGGGACCAAGTGGCTAGGCAGCAGTTCTGCAGAAAAGGACCTAGGGGTTACTGTGGATGAGAAGCTGGTTATGAGTCAACAGTGTGCCCTTGTTGCCAAGAAGGCTAACAGCATTTTGAGCTGTATAAGTAGGAGCATTGACGTGATCATTCCCTCTATTCGGCATTGATGAGGCCTCATCTGGAGTACTGTGTCCAGATTTGGGCCCCACACTACAAGAAGGATGTGGAAAAATTGGAAAGAGTCCAGCAGAGGGCAAAAAAATGATTAGGGGGCTGGAGCACATGACTTATGAGGAGAGGCTGAGGGAACTGGGATTGTTTAATCTGCAGAAGAGAAGAATGAGGGGGGGATTTGATAGCTGCTTTCAACTACGTGAAAGGGGGCTCCAAAGAGGATGGATCTAGACTGTTCTCAGTGGTAGCAGATGACAGAACAAGGAGTAATGGTCTCAAGTTGCAGTGGGGGAGGTTTAGGTTGGATATTAGGAAAAACTATTTCACTAGGAGGGTGGTGAACCACTGGAATGGATTACCTAGGGAGATGGTGGAATCTCCTTCCTTAGAAGTTTTTAAGGTCAGGCTTGATAAAGCCCTGGCTGGGATGATTTAGTTGGGGATTGGTCCTGTTTTGAGCAGGGGTTGGACTAGATGACCTCCTGAGATCCCTTCCAACCCTGATATTCTATGATTCTATGATCTTTAAATAAATCTGAGTGTTATCTGCATAAGAATGGAATGCTAATCCATGACATGTCACCACAGGAGCCAGGCAAATGCTAGATAATAACAGGTCCAACACAGAACCTTATAGGATGCCCGAAGAAACTGGAAAGGTAGCAAAATTTAACAAACAGAAACAGAGATTACAGACAATTGGCTGAACATGATCCAAACCAAACAGGTGCAGTTCTTGTCAAGCCCATATAAAAGATTCCAAATGAATCAGCTGGTTTGCACAATATGAAGTATCAAATGCAACAGAAATTTTTAGCATCACAATGGCAGCTAATATTCTACTGCCAATACAGGAACAAATTGTTCACAACCTTAACCAGCGGGGTCTCTTTGCTTCAAAGTGGTTGAAAACTAGATTACAACACTCCAAATGACTGTACACAAGATAATTGATTAGCTTTGAATGCTTCATGTCCCTTAGCGGTAAGGGTATATTAAAAACAGGACAGGAACTTGAAAGTATGTCTGGATGACCCAGTAATATCTCCCCCCAGAGCAGGGGTTAATGGAAGTGGCACTTAAGATCTCCAAATTCTAATTATCAGAGTAATAAGTAGAGTGTGTTTGTATATTGTTGGACAATGTCTTATTGTCCAAGGAATGAGCTCTCAGACATCTAGGTCTATACTTCTAAACTAGCTCTCAGATGTTTGAGACACCTAACTGTAAAATATAAGGGCCATATTCTGTGAGGGTGAGACTCAGCTGGAGTCTGCAAAGAATTTGCCCCTATAAAGCATTTGGCACAGTGTGGAACCAGCTCACATAACCTGGCTGTTAATCTCCAAATGAAATATGCAAGATAATGAATTTAAGGCTTAATTTTCAGATGAGAGGATAAAGGCTCACAGAAATCCACTTTTCCTAACACATATTGTCATGGGCAACAGCATCCATCAGTGCCGGTCTGCACATGCATTTACCCATTTTGCATGTGCACATATTTTTTGACAGCACTCTTACAACCATTCCGGTTCTGCTCTCTGAATGGACACCAGTTGTACTGATGGGATCCAACTGCTGAATACCACATGCTTCTAAATTCCCTGGGTCTGGATCACTGTTCCTGCTTGGGCTCAGTCAGGATCAATTCCTAAGCACAGACCCTATGTGTCTCACCCCTTTTGCAGAAGAAACCTACAGTCTGGCTGTCTAGACCAGGAGTGGGCAAATTTTTTGGGCCGAGGGCCACATCTGGGTGGGGAACTTGTATGCAGGGCTGGGGCAGGGGGTTGGGGTGCGGAAGGGAGTGCAGGGTGTGGGCGGGGGTGCGGTGTGTAGGAAGGGGCTCAGGGCAAGGGATTGGGCTAGAGGAGGGGTGCGGGGCATATGAGAGGGCTCAGGGAAGGGGGTTGGAGTGCAGGAGCGGGATCAGGGCAAGGGTGCAGGAGGGGTATGGACTGCGGGAGGGGGCTCAGGGCAGGGGGTTGGGGTGCAGGAGGGGTGCGGGGTGTACGAGGGTACACTGCAAAATGACAGGTTTGGACCCAAGTCGCAGCAGGACTCTGGCTCAGGGGTGGTCCCAGGATTCGGGTCCTGAGCGCTTGCTGATACAAGTCAGACAGATGTGTGTGTGGATAGTAGGAGAGTTTGGTCTCAAATCTGAGTCTGAGGCTGCATTTACAATGTTATGTAGACATACCCCAAGATACTTCTGTATTGGTGGGGCATATAAGTACCTGGAAAGCTACAAGAACAATGTATAAAACATTCAATTTGCAAATACCTGGAGGATGAAGGGGTAATCACTAGCAGCCAGTATATTTTTGCTAAGAACAAATCATGCCAAACCAGCTTGATTTCCTTCTTTGACATGATAGGGGGATTGCGGTGGACATAATATATCTGGACACTAGCAAGGCTTTTGACACAGTCCCAAATGACATTCTCATAATGAAGCTGGAGAAACACGGGCTTGGTAGAACTAGCATTAAGTGGATAAATAATTGGTTAAACAACCACAAACAGATAATATTATTAATGGAATGATATCAGATTGAAAGAGTCACACATGGGGTTCCACGGGAATCTGTTCTGGGTCCCATGTTATTTCATATCTTTATTAATGACCTGGATGTAGAAATAGAGAGCAAACTAATCAATTTTGCAGATGACACAAGGCTGGGGGGCAGGAGGTTGCAAACACTTTGGAGGATAGAACTGAAATTCAAAGGGGTCTTGATAAACTGGGCTATAGACAACAAAATGAAATTCAACAAAGACAAATGTAAGGTGCTACACTTAGGAAATAAAAATCAAATGCGCATATATAGAATGGGGAATAACTTGGCAGCAGCACTGCTGAGAAGCAGACATGCCAAACCTGTGAAAAAAACACAGAAATTGGGCTTGTTTTTGGCTTAATTGGCTTGTTGGCTAGTTTTTGGCTGGTAGCTTGTTGCTTCTCTTTTTTTTTTTTTTGATCAGGGGCAAGAGGGAGAGAGAGTCAGGGGTGCACAGTGGGCCAACCATAGTCCCAGACAGCACGCCGGGGGGATCTAAGTCACAGAGAGTGCTGGGGTTCTTAGGGATTGGTTTATTTGGCCTTGTTTTGAAATGGGATTACCTTGATTTTTGGATTATTGTGAAAGTCGGGGTGCTTATTTATTGCGTGAAAGTTGGCAACTGTGCGAAGGATCTGGGAGTTGTGGTGGATTACAACCTCCACATGAATCAACAATGTGATGGTGTTGCAAAAAAAGCAATTTTGGGTTGTATTAACAGAGGCATAGCATGCAAGTTACGGGAGGTGATAGTACTGCTCTACTCGGTGCTGGGTAGGCCTCAGCTGGAGTACTGTGTCCAATTTTAGTCACCGCTATACAGAAAGGATGTAGAGAAACTAGGAAGGATCCAGAGATGGGTGACAAGGATGATCAAAGGGATGGAATGCAAGTCATATGAGCAAAGGCTTAAGAGAACTGGGTATGTTTAGTTTGGAAAAGAGGCAATTAAGGGGGGACATGACAGCAGTCTTCAAATACTTGAAAAGCTGCCATAAAAAAGATGGAGAAAAAATGTTCTCTTTTGCCACACAGGGCAAGACAAGAGGCAAGGGGTTCAAATATACAGCATAGCGAATTTAGATTACATCTCACAAAAAACTTCCTAACTGTAAGAACAGTAGGGCAATGGAACAAATTACCTAGGGAAGTCATGGAATCTCCTTCACTGGAGGTTTTCAAAAGTAGGATGGATAACCATCTGCCTTGGATGGTTTAGACACAACAAATCCTGCATCTTGGCAGAGCGTTAGACTAGAATACCCTTGAGATCCCTTCTAACTCTACAGTTCTATGATTTTATGATGACATCCTGCTTCAACTTCCTTTGAAAACATGGCCCATGCTGGTTTCAATCAAATATTTAAAGAAAAACACAAAATCCACACATATACTTTGTAAAGCTAAGATTTTAAAGGAGGACTCTGGGATTTTCATGTCCATCAATAATGATGACTGAATGTCAAAACTACTTCTAACCAACATCATAGCCATTTCTATTATATAGCCTGATAGAGTTCTAACTAACAATACTTAGCATTTACAGAATACAGCTCCTTCCTTTCATTGTAGCTTGGTATACTAAGACTCTACACTGATGCTCAAGGCTACAACCAGATTCACAGACAGATCTGTAATCTTCTGAAAAGGGGCAAAACTTTTCTACTTAGGAGAGCCAAAGCTATGTCCTGTACACAAAATTTCTGTAAAAAGCAACAGAGGGTCCTGTGGCACCTTTAAGAATAACAGATGTATTGGAGCATGCATCTGATGAAGTGGGCGTTCACCCACGAAAGCTTATGCTCCAATACATCTGTTAGTCTTAAAGGTGCCACAGGACCCTCTGTTGCTTTTTACAGATCCAGACTAACATGGCTACCCCTCTGATACTTGACAAAATTTCTGTTCATTGTTTTTTGAAACCTTACCTAAAAATGTGCAAAAAAGCCAGATATTATAGATTAAAACAAACAATTCAAAAATCAAAAGATGTGGCAAGATTGGCCAGCATATGATCTGGGCTCGTTTATATCTGTATTTCAAGTAGTTGGTTGCTTTTTCCGCCACTCTTCCCAAGTAACCAGATTCAGATGTAAATTTAGCATTCAGAAGCTAATTAACTTTAAATTATCAATCTCAGAAAGGTTACATTTGTCTATAAACAAAAGATTATGAATTCAAATCAAAACAACTTTAATTTGCTCCAAGTTTTAAACTCTACAAGCAGGGCTTGTGCATCAGATGTGGGGCATATTCTCAGTCAGATTGTCTTATTTGTCCAAATGTAAATGTGATGAATTAAAATGATTTATTTTAATCCCTTACAAATTCCTTATGGGACTAGAGTATTAAGATTTTATAGTGTGATTTGAAAATATTAGAAGCTTAGATTCTATTTTTGTAATTACATAACATCTTTATTCTCTATTTTGTAGCACCTAAACCACAGCAGTTACCTATACAATTATCTCACCCCACCCCCAGCCTTGCCCTCCCCCCCTCCCCACAGACCCCTTTCCATTTTTCAAAGTGATAGGGAATGACCATATTGTTCAAAAGGAATAATAAAGAAGTATAAAGCGTATGTAACTTAACAGAAAGTCCAACATGCCAACTTTATATCCCCTTTGATTCATATACCTCCAAACTTGATTTTAGACAGATGAATATGTTTAAATCTGGATAATTAAGCTTACCTGTGTGTTTAAATTTAGATTCACATTTACATTTTTTGGTTGCTTAACATTACTTCACCACATATATCAAAAGCACTACATAATCATAAAATAATAAATGAAAAATCATGCTTTATATTCCAGCAGAATGAACTAATATCAAGTTCTGGAACTAAGCCTAGTCATAGATCCAAATGCAAACATTAACTATGATTTTATTATATTTGTTATCAACAGAAGGCAAAGGCAGAAGAATTATCTTTTATCTTATATTCCTTTCTACCCAGAACATTTACTGACTTAACAACAGAGACTGCTACTGGCAAATACGTTAGTAGATGAGGCTTTGTTCTGTATCTTTTAAAAGATCGGCTTTTATCTAGTTCAGAGTGAAGAAACAACTGTGCTGTTTTTAAGAAAAAGTGGCAACATTTTGGCAGGTGAAACGGATACAAAAATAGACCAAGCATCTCCCTATTAATACCAAAGAACTTCTGTCAAAATTGGAAGGACTAAAGGAGAGATATGCTTAACCCCTTAGATTTGCAGACATTGGAGAATAGGACAGGAGAATAATTTGCTCACAGTGGCGGGTTGAAATTTTGTTTATTAATTGTAAGGATCTCTGTTACCAAATCACATTCTCATCAGCAAATAGTGAAAATCCAAGTATTTCTTTGAAAAAAAGCTCTCTCTCAGTGTATGTGTGAATGATTTCTACCTTGCTAAAATGAAAAATATATTTTTAAGAATCACTGTGACCAGTGTGCTCTTTCTCAATACCCCCTTTCTCGTGCTATGTGTTTTATACTATTTGCAGTGGATTTAATATATGGGGACCAGATCTTTTTGACCTTGCTCCTTCTGCTTTGCACCATTCCAGCAGACCAAAGGGGATTTGAAGGAAGAGATGAGGATTACCACACTGTGAGGAAATTTCAGTATGAGGAAGAAAAAGAGGGAAGGCAGAAGGGTAATGAAAATAAGAACATATAGTGACACAGAAGCGCAATAACTTGACAGGATCCAAATAATCTTAATTTTTTTAGAGCGAAATATAATCAACTATCCCAAATGATGCACAACCAGGCCATTATTGGTTGACTGATGATCTCGTAGGAGACAGAGCAGAGATGAGGTATTTGAAGGAGAGTGTAGTGGCCTTGTGTAATTCATGAACGCTGTTCCATGCATAATAGGCCAGCAATAGCAAATATTTCCTTGCCTTCCTATTTCTTAATGGCCAACAATCTGCATCAAAATTTAGGCTGCCCTGGACTAATTCTTACTATCTTTGCACACAACAATGCTCCACACTATCAAAAAGGACTTAAGTGATTCTTTAAGTGCTTATCATCATCCTGTGTTTTTTTTTTTCATACAGCACCTGTAAATGATCATTGATGTCCTTCAATTGGGAGAAAGTTTGAGCAACACTGTGTAAGACAGACAGATCGAAAGAGTGTCTAGACCAAAAAAAGCAGGTGAACCAAAAAGAAATTTGTTTTCAGTGTTTCTAGTGACAAGCCTTTCCACATGTCTCAGGTCTGAACTATAGATTTGCATTTACTGTTCAGATGCAGACAACTTATTTTCCAATTTTATTCTCAGTTTATACGATGCCTTTCAACATTGGGACCGAGTCATGTGGGATTTTTTTTTATACAAATATCACAGTTCCATTAGAAACTTTATCACTTCTTCTGCAGATGTTTTGCTAGAAGCCACTGTGTACAGCTAAATTAGACTGAGGTTAAAACTGTGAACGCTAACTAAAACATACACTAATGAGCAATTAAACAATCCTTTTCTGGTGAGTAACAGTTGCACCAGCCATCTTCACAATATGTAAGTTTGCAAGGAAAATTGCTCACTCGTAAGGATAGATTGTTTTTTGTAAAAAATTAAAATGTGGACATTGTCAGAAAATTGACTAATGGCAACTTCTTATTATTAAATAGACTTCACCTCTGTGTTTTTTCGGAGCCATATTTACAAAGTTTACTGACAAAAATACATTTTACTATTTTTTTAACTTTGTTAGCCCTGCCAAACCAGCACACCTCTGAAAAAATGACCTGGATTGACATTATCTTCAGCAAACTGTTAATGAAGTTCCAAATGCAGAATCTTACCAGTCAAGCTTATAAGAACCTAGCTTTACTGTTAAGCACAATTTTACTCTGAAAAATTATTGTGTCAGAATGGCATTGTGAGATGTCTTTTAGCCAGCGACCATTTTTTTAACATATGATCATCATAGCCAAACCATCATTTTAAAAAGATGAAAAAATATTATAAAATGGTTTCAGTGATTTATAGCTAGAGTTGCCAGTCTTTAAAGAAGTCATGCTGTATACTTTCATCACTATTGCCATTCTTACAGTGGCCACAATGTGCTACACGCTATACAAACATGAAAGGTAGCAGCATCTGTACCCTATGGAGCTTACACTTTAAAAAGACCAAACACAGAAAGCCTTTTCCCATGGGCAGGATGTGACTGTGCAAATTCTGATACCAAAAGAATATTATAAAATGTAAAGACAAACAGACTTTTCCCAAGTCTGTTTCCCCATGCCAGTTGTAGAGTTCTCAGTAGAAGAAGCCTTGAGGTGGAATTTCAAAGGAGAGAAGGCAGGAGATGGGTCATAAAACAAAAGCCATCCTCTCAACATCTCATTTACTTATCTTGACAGATATCTATCTTCCTATGGCAAGACAATTCCAAAGAAAAGAAAGAAGCTTGTGATTATGCTAAGGGTGCCTTTGCTGTTCCCCATAGCATTTTATTGACAAGGTTTTGACAACAATTAATCAAACATCAATAAGAATAAAAATCTAATCTTACACTATGGGCTGCAATCATCAAACTTCAAGATTCATTTGACTCTTAGATTCATAGATTTTAAAACCAAAAGGGACCATCTAATCATGATCATCTAGTCTGACCTGCTGCATAACATTGGCCAAAGAACTTCACCCAATAATCTCTTCATCAAAGCCATAACTTCTGCTTGAGCTATACCATAATTGTTAGAATGATATCCAGTCTTGATTTAAAGATATCAAGTGATGGAAAATCCACCACATCCCTATATAAACTATTCCAATGGTTAATTACTTTCACTGTTAAAAAATTGTGCCTTATCGCTAGTCTGAATGTATCTAAACTTCAACTTCCAAACTATTGGTCGGTGAGTGTTTCAACCCTTGTTTCTGGGCAATTGTCTTGGCTTTCTTTAGGAATATGGTGTTAAGAAGCTCCTGTCCTCTGATTCTACATCACTTCTAAATAGCATCAGAAAGTTTTGTAGAGTAATAAGCAACTTTTATTTTTTTCTTTAATAAATGATACGCAAGATATATGTTTAACAATACTACTCGGTCATCTGCTTCTTATGTATCCAATCCTCTGTCCTTTGTCTATTTAGATTATAAACCTTACAGGGTCCCAGAACTAGACAAAAGAAAGGTTAGCCCAACAGAGAGATGCCTCTGCTAGACACCTTTCAGGATTCTGAAACTATCCCATCCAACACAGACAAACTATCCAACTCTTCTGACATGGGAGTTGGTACAGAAAGAAGGAAGTGGACAATGTCTACTTCTCAGAGAGTCACCTAGTACATTCCAAATACTTCGTAAATAATAAATTGTTTTGATGCTGTTAGGGAGTAAACAATTGTTTGAGCCTTTTTGTAAAGGATACTGTAAATGTGTACTCAGGTATATAAACAAGGAGAGAACATTCTAGAATTGCAAACCCTTTTTCAGCGAAAGCCCTGATTTTCATCCTAGATGAGAACATAGAAGAGTTAGCAGTTCCAATATTACTTATCTTAAATGCTATTGTGGGGCATTCAGTAATAGTACCCTGAGGCAAATTGTCATATATTTTTATATACAAATATAAAAACCCTGATGCATACTTGCTAGATAAATGGCAACAGAGAGAAGGCATGACTTATTCTTGAAGGTGAAGCACCAGGAGCTGTCATGTTGCTACGGTCTTCAATAGCAACAATTTGTGAGTGGGAAGCCCTATATAAAGTTGTGGTGATGCAGCCTCGTGGTCATCCAAAGATCACTGTGGAGAGTTCTGCATCCAGAAGAATCCAGCTGGTGAAATACAGGAAACTTTTGTTTAATTAAATCTATAAATAATCAAACCATAATAACGCTAAAGATTTCCCATGAGGAGAAATACAGCATGGTCTCTCTTTTTCTATCTCTACTTGAAATTCTGATAAAGTTAGGTTCCTCCACTGATGTTTGACACATGATTACTAGTCAGCTTTGGAAAGAATAATTCCATTAGGCATGGAGCGCATGAGGCCTTCAGTTAATATATTTATTGATTAACATTTGAGAATGATCCGATGAACGCACAGCTGGGAGGTAGATTTTCGTAAGTGTTAGGCTACATCTACACTACAGGGGGGAGTCGATTTAAGATACGCAAATTCAGCTACGTGAATAGCGTAGCTGAATTCGACGTATCGCAGCCGACTTACCCCGCTGTGAGGACGGCAGCAAAATCGACCTCTGCGGCTTCCCGTTGACGGCGCTTACTCCCACCTCTGCTGGTGGAGTAAGAGCGTCGATTCGGGGATTGATTGTCGCGTCCCGATGGGACGCGATAAATCGATCCCCGAGAGGTCGATTTCTACCCGCCGATTCAGGGGGGTAGTGTAGACCCAGCCTTAAGCTCCTATATAGGCATATAAATGAAGTGGTCTGATTTTCAAAGATGCTCAGTACCCATCAACTCCCACTGAAAGCAGTAAGTGCTGCTGGGGGCTGAGCATTTTCGAAAATCTGGCCACTTATTTAAATGGTGAAATGAGAACCACAGGGTGCTAAGATCCCTAAGGGCTCCAAAATGTCTCCCCCTCTCCTGCCCTCAATCAACTGATACATATGCCCCCGCAGCAAAAGGCAACTATCAGTCCAGGGGATGAAGACTGCATTTGTGCAATCTGAACATTTGAATGAAAGGATAAAGATGGATGCTCTAAAAGGGGATAGCTCCACAGACAAATATTTTAAGCTGCAGCTTGTAATAAGCATGATCCATTTAAGTGTGAAAAAGATGTTACTTCTATAATTACAGACAAAGCATTGTTCCTGAACATTTCAATTTCCAAATACATTTTTAGTTCCTTACAGACTTGTGATAGTTTGATAACTAACTGTACTTTCTCCCAGGAAATCCTGTTTATCTGCAGTGCCTTTTATTAATCAGGCCCATGCAACATGGTATCTTTTTATCCCTTTAAGCATACCACTTTAGTTCAATTATTAGAAATTACTCTAAGTATACCAATCAGCCACTGTATCATTTCACTTTAAAGTGAGGCTGGTTACACAGATTTCACTGGGTGAAAAAAATGAGGGCCAGTTTCCATTTTACACTAATCTTGGCCTATTTTCCTGTAATTTTTGTTTTCTAAATCTTGTTTTCATTTCGTTCCCTCACCTTCTCATTATCCATTTTTTTCATCTTTTTTGGCAGCTGAGAGAAACTCATTCAACCTAATGACATGTCTGCCTATGACATTAGCAGCAGGAAAAGTCAGTACTTGTTGGTGAAGACACGGCTGTTGCCATTCAGTTTTGTAAAGCAGCACATATGTTTCTGATACTACACGAGTGCTTTAATAACATTTACCTTGTTTCAGGAGCAATGGAGTTCTGATATTAATTAGAATTCAGACTTTTTGAGGCTATAGGCAATTTCACTCATATAGATTTTAGTAAATCATCTAAAATGTTCCCTGTGGCTGTTGAAGATTCATAGAATATCAGGGTTGGAAGGGATCTCAGGAGGTCATCTAGTCCAACCCCCTGCTTAAAGCAGGACCAATCCCCAACTAAATCATCCCAGCCAGGGCTTTGTCAAGCCTGACCTTAAAAACCTCTAAGGAAGGAGATTCCACCACCTTCCTAGGTAACCCATTCCAGTGCTTCACTACCCTCCTAGTGAATGAAATAGTTTTTCCTAATATCCAACCTAAACCTCCCCCACTGCAACTTGAGACCATTACTCCTTGTTCTGTCATCTGCTACCACTGAGAACAGTCTAGATCCATCCTCTTTGGAACCCCCTTTCACGTAGTTGAAAGCAGCTATCAAATCCCCCCTCATTCTCCTCTTCTGCAGACTAAACAATCCCAGTTCCCTCAGCATCTCCTCATAAGTCATGTGCTCCAGCTCCCTAATCATTTTTGTTGCCCTCAGCTGGACTGTCTCCAATGTTTCTACATCCTAGTGTGGGGCCCAAAACTGGACACAGTACTCCAGATGAGGCCTCACCAATGTCGAATAGAAGGGAATGATCACATCCCTCAATCTGCTGGCAATGCCTCTACTTATACAGCCCAAAATGCCGTTCTTGGCAACAAGGGCACACAGTCGACTCATATCCAGCTTCTCGTCCACTGTAAACCCTAGGTCCTTTTCTGCAGAACTGCTGCTTAGCCATTCAGTCCCTAGTCTGTAGCAGTGCATGGGATTCTTCCGTCCTAAGTGCAGGACTCTGCACTTGTCCTTGTTGAACCTCATCAGATTTCTTTTGGCCCAATCCTCCAATTTGTCTACGTTCTTCTGTATCCTATCCCTACCCTCCATTGTATCTACCACTCCTCCCCATAGGCAACAACTCCATGGGTGCTCGGGGGCTGGAGCACCCACAGAAAAAAATTGGCGGCTGCTCAGCACCCACCGGCAGCTCCCCATCCCACTTCCCCTGCTCCAGCTTACCTCCACCTCAGCCTCCGCCTCCTCCTCCTCCGTGAGCGCAGCGCCGTGTCCTGCTTCTCCCCCCTCCCTCCCAGCCCTTGTGCCACGAAACAGCTGATTCACGGGGCGGGGGGGAGGGGGAAGAGGGGGAACGCAGCACGCTGGGGGAAGAGGTGGGGCCAGGCCGGAGATTTGGGGAAGGGATCCAATAGGGGCAGGGAGGGGGCGGAGTTAGGGTAGGGACTTTGGGGATGGGGTTGGAATGGGGGCAGGGCCAGGGGCGGGGAAAGGGACGGGGGGGCACGGGCACCCACCGCACCGGAGAAAGTTGGCACCTATGCTCCTCCCAGTTTAGTGTCATCTGCAAACTTGCTAAGGGTGCAGTCCACACCATCCTCTAGATCATTAATGAAGATATTGAACAAAACCGGCCCTAGGACCGACTCTTGGGGCACTCCGCTTGATTCCGACTGCCAACTTGACATGGAGCCATTGATCACTACCCATTGAGCCCGACGATCTAGCCAGCTTTTTGTCCGCCTTATAGTCCATTTATCCAGCCAATACTTCTTTAACTTGCTGGCACGAATACTTCTTCACCAAGATCCCTTGTAGACATTGAATTTTAGAGTAATATTGTTTGGCATGTATTATTAATTCCAGTCTTTTCTTGCTTAGTAATTAAAAAAAAAAAGACATAAATCCACCTTCTATATAAAGATCTGAGATTTTTGCTATAGCTATTTGTTCAAATTGTCCACCTTTTTCCTGGATACGTCTCTTAATATTAAAAGTATTTTTTTAAAGTTTCCATGTACTATAACATTATGCAGGATTTTTACATCACCCTACTTCCTTATCCCTGCCATATCAGTAGCGTATTATTTAATTCAATAAATAGAAATATATACAATTAGGACAAATAATTTCACACAGTTAAACTTGGCCAAACCAAAGCAGTGAGTTATAGAGTATATAATTTGTTAAATCTGCAATTTCAGCCTAATTCAAAGGGAAGCAAAGTGGCTTAATGTGTTATTTCCCCCTCTCCCCCCAGGCTAATGTTACTGAATAAATTTCTACAAACTGACTCACTTCAAAAGTATTCTACAGTTTTACATCATAGTCCTTCCTATAGTTCATCCCTTCAAAAAAAATAAACCACATTCACACAGTTCTTTTCTCCTATATTGAAGATTACATTTTAACACACGAACACACACACCCTTTTTAAAAGAACATTAAAGTTGCAAAGTTATCTCTGCAACTATATTTTATTTTTAATAGATTAGACTTACCCATTTTAAGTTAAAGGAAAAGCACATTGGCTAGTTATTTTTTCATATCAAATAAAATAGAGATGACACACTCAAGACAAGCAATAAATACTTATGTACCAAAGAAAATCCATTAAAAATATTATTTAAGTTGCAAAGTCAAGCATTCGAAAATGAGGAAATGCCTGGTTTATGTTTGCCCACTCACCCTCAATTCTGCCGCTGAGCATCCATCTTGTGCACTAAGTGAGGCAAGGGTATCATGGAAAAAATAGTATGTTATCATGTGATTAAAGACTGTATTGTAATTTATATGCTCAAGGAACAGAAATAAGGTTGAACAGAAACTGTAAACCTAGCATTACCAACCAACCTAACACACTGACTTATCAAACACCTTTCCACAACACTGCAGCAGCAACAGAGTGCTAATAACCCCTCCTAACACACACACTTTGAATTATCTCCTAGGTAAGATGACTGTTTAACTTTTACTTCCATTCCCCTCTCAACAGCTTTCTTGGGAAAGCAGAGGAGGGGGGTCCCTCTTCCATCTGCTAGACTGAGCACAGGGTGAGAAGGCAGATTGCAAGCAGCTTGCCTTCATTCCTATTCTTTGCTAGCAGTGGGATTAAATTGCTACATATGTATACTGGACTTGTCCTTTAACTATGGGTGGTGTCTAAGCTAGGGAAATCCCTTATGCACAATCTCTCTATTGCTGAAGAGTATTGAGTATGACAACCCCTAAGGTTGTCTCCAGGAGAATTCAGAAGAGGAGACTGGGTTCAGACATAATCTTGCTGGTCTGCTGGAAGATGAAGGGGCATGATGGTTCTTGAAGAGCCCAGGAGGAGGTTTGGGGTTCCCTTCCCATCTTCTAAAGGTAATAATTGGGGGTAGAGTTTAAAATCTTCTGGATCACACCATTACCCCATCCACATTGTATCAAAGAAATAGGAACGCCAAATTCTATGTACCGCCAATGGCTGCCAGCAACTTATATGCAGTGTTGTTGTAGCCATCTCGGCCCCAGGATATTAGACAGACAAGGTGGGTGAGGTAATATCTTTTAAAAGAGATCCACCTTGTCTCTGTAGTAAATTATATGTGATTCTGATAGACAGGAAACTTCTACGGGACTTTGCATAAATAGTATTGTAAGACATTGCTAACATTTAAAATCAGCAATAGGAGACCTATATTGTATTAGCATCAGGAAATAATTAGCCACCTATGTCTTCTCATACCGACTGTAGGATATTAGGCTCCTAACACTATATAAATCTAAAAATGAATCAAACATTTAATGAAGATATTTCTATTCATGTTTGATTTGATTAATCCTCCCAAGCAACCACAACCACCAAAAAGCACACAACTGGTTTTTGATTACCAAAAAATGTTTATTTTGACATTATTTGATAGTCAACCATATTCACACTTCAAAAACGTGTCATATTGCTTTAAAAATACTTCAAGTCTGTGTGTATTTCAACGTATTTCCTATAGCTATGACATCAATCGAAAAAGTAGTACATGGCACCAATAGGTACAGAAACAAAATAGTTGGCCTCTTTTGTTTTCACCTTCCTTTTGCACTATTATATTTTTAAAAAAATTAGACAATGATAAGAGAGAGAAAATTCACCTTTAAAGCCTGTGCCATGTTTAACTCATCACACTGTACCTCAGACCCGGTCTACATTAGACACTTTTACTGGCAAAGCACTGTTAGTTGGGGACACAGGAAAGTAGTAACTTTCACAGTTCATGTCAACTGCACCTGTATTCCCCCTCTGTAGTCCACCACGAGCATCAACTTTAAGCTCCCAGTTCCTCAGTTATCACCTTTTTTGGATAGAGACCTGTCTCTCTCTCTTTCTCTCCCCCCAACCAGGATTTTTCCAGGCTGCAAAGTTCACTGTTTACAGTGTGATATTCCCAGAAAGTCACACTGCCGCAACAGGCCTGAGTATGTTCTCTGCTTTCTCTCCGGAGGCTATGAACAGCATGACGGCCTGCAGTTATAAGTTATCACACTGCTCTTAACTAGCAAGCACATTTATTCTTAAGATGAAAGCACTGCAGAAAAAACATATTAAAAATGATAAAAAAAACTTACATGGAATCATGGAAATGTGGGACTGGGAAGGGACCTTGATAGGTCATACAGTCCAGGCACCTGCACTGAGCAGGACTAAGTATTATCCAGACCATCCCTGACAGGTGATTGTCCAACCTGTTTTTAAAAACCTCCAATGATGGTGATTCCACAACCTCTGTAGATAATTTGTTTCAATGCTTAACTACCCTTACAATTAGGAAGTTTTTCCTAATATCTAACCTAAATCTCCCATGCTGCAATTTAAGCCCATTACTTCTTGCCCAATCCCCAGTGGATAAGAAGTACAATTTATCACTCGGCTCTTTAAAACCACATTTTATGCAGTTGAAGACTGTTATCAGGTCTGTTATGGTGGGGGGGGAAGGAATAGCTCAGTGGTTTGAGCATTGGTCTGCTAAACTCAGGGTTGTGAGCTCAGACCTTGAGGGGGCCACTTAGGGATCTGGGGCAAAAATCAGTACTTGGTCCTGCTAGTGAAGGCAGGGGGCTGGACTCAATGACCTTTCAAAGTCCCTTCCAGCTCTAGGAGATAGGATATCTCCATTAATAATAATTTAAAAAAAAAAGCCCCTCTTCCCTCTCTTCCCCCGCCCCCAGTCTTCTCTTCTCCAGACTAAACAAACTTATTTTTTTCAATCTTTTCTCTAAGGTCATGTTTTCTGCACCTTGAACCATTTTTGCTGCTTTCCTCTGGACCTTCTCCAATTTATCCACATCTTTCCTGAAATGCGGCACCCAGAACTGGACATAATACTCCAGTTGAGGCCTAAGCAGCGCAGAGTAGAATGGAAAAATTACTTCTCGCATCTTGCTTAAAACACTCTTGTTAATTCATCCCAGAATGATGTTTCCCATTTTTTACAGAATTACATTGTTGACTCAAATTTAGTTTGTGATCCACTATAACCCCCAGATCCTTTTTTGGCAGTACTCCTTCCTAGGCAGGCATTTCCCATTTTGTATTTGTGGAATTGATTATTCCAGTCTAAGTGTAGTACTTTGCATATGTCCTTCTTGGATTTCATCCTATTTATTTCAGACCATTTCTCCAGCTAGTCAAGATCATTTTCAATTCTAATCCTATCCTCGAAAGCACTTGCAATCCCACCTCCCCAAGATTGGTATCATCTCCAATTTCTAAACTTCATTAGCATACTCTCTATGCCATTATCCAAATCATTTATGAAGATACTGAATTGAACTGGACCCAGGACAGATCCCTGTAGGATCCCATTTGACATGCCCTTCCAGTTTCACTGTGAATCATTGATAACTACTCTCTGAGTACTGTTTTCCAACCAGTTTTGCACCCACCTTACAGTAGGTTTGTCTAAGCTGTATTTCCATAGATTCTTTATGAGAAGGTCATGTAAGACAGTATCACAAGCCTTACTAAATTGAGATATATCACATCTACTGCTTACCCCAATGAAAAGGCTTGTTACCCTCTCAAAGAAGGATACTAGGTTGCTGTGTCATGATTTGCTCTTGAAAAAATCCATGTTGACTGTTACTTATCACTGTAACGATGTATGCATACCCTGGCTCCTGTCGGGGTGGACAGTGGCTGTGCTGACAACATGGTTACTGTCTACCAGACTGTCTTGTGCCTCACCATGATGAGGTCCAAGGGTCAGAATCAATACAGCAGCCTTTGAGTTCAGGGTAGCATGACCTAGTGACCAGAGTCAATACAGTAGCCCCTGAGTTCAAAGGAGTGTGGCCTAGTGGCCAGTGTCAATACCACAGGGATAGCATGGCTTAATAGCCAGAGTCAAAACCTTAGCTCCTAAGTTCAGGGCAGCATGCCCTAGTGGCCAGATTCAATACTATGGCCCTCGAGTGCAGGGCAGCGTGGCCTAATGGCCAGAGTCCATATAGCCACCCTCAGGTATAGGGCTGTGTGGCCTCGTGGCCAATACCCCAAGGGCTGCCACCAGGAAGGAGGCAGTCCGGTTAGGGGGGCCCAGGCCCACCCAACTCCACCAGGACCCAACCCAGGGCCCTAACAGTGATGGAGTGGTCTGCCACTGGGTCAGCAGGGAATCCCACCAAACCATGCTGATCTCATATGGGTGGGAGTTACCACTCGTTCACTCTCCCTGGGTCACATCCTCCTACACTTCCTGAAGCTGCAGTCAATGGGGGCATCGGAGTCTCTGGTCTCCTCAGTGCAGGTAATTCCTTGAGACTCCATTGGCCACTGATCTCCTGTCTGGATCTTGGGATCTCCGGCTCCCGCAGGCAAGGGTTGTGATGGCTCCTCAGCTGGAGCCTCCACCGCAGGTCCTTCCTCTCCGGGGGTCAGCCTGGACTGAGCCAGGCTGCTCCCTTTTATACTAACATAGTACTTGGAGCATGCCCAGTACGGTCTGAGGGGTGGGAATTCCTCTGCCCATAGTGTGGGGTTAACCCCTTCAGGCCCAGTGTGGGGTATGCACACCCTGTCACAATCCCCTTATTATTTTCTAGGTGCTTACAAATTGATTGTTTGATTATTTGTTCCATTATCTTTCTGGGTAATGAAGTTAAGCAAGCATACTAAAGAGCTTACCAAAGGTCACCCCAACTACAACCGCCATCTCTAGTAGGTGTCAATCCTTCAAAACACACGACTGGGTTTTCCCCATGGTTACAAGTTCATAACTGTCTCAGACTCAGAACCAGAACAACCATGAGTAGTTCAGTCTTTCCTTTATACAGCTTAGGCTTTTGATCTTAGCCTCATGTACCAGGGGATCAGCAGACACAGATCCACTCCTCAGGGTGTAGCTTCAAAAGGAATTCTGCAAATCTAGAGGGAATTTGCAGTCACCCCTGCCTGCATATTCCCCAGGAAAACCACTTAACACTTTTTGTTCCAGAAATCCATTCTTGTCTGACATATTGTTCAGCATAGTCATTTGAACCTCCAGATCTCACATCTGTCAAAAGATACTTAAATTTAATTCAATTAGGTGTCTCAAGGACACCACAGTGGTTACAGTAACCACTATGCTCCAACAATATGTGACAACAGCCAACATCCTGGATGCCTCCAAATCAGGGTTCAGACCAGGCCACAGCACAAAGAACGCTCTAGTGGAGCTAAAAGACCTGTGTTCCTCTGGTCATGTTCACTCTGCTGAACCAACACCAGTACTACAGGAAATTAGCTCTTGGATGAAGAGCAGCTGGCACAAGCTGTATCTAGGCAAAACCGAAGTGATGCTGGTCAGAAAGGGGAACTGCTTCAAAGAACTGGCTAAGGCATTGTCTCCACCTTACATCAAAGTCATAAAGCCCCCATTTGTTAAAGCTGCGTGAAGGCTTGGAGTCCTGCTTGACTCTTCCCTAAGCTTCAATTACCAGGCTGCATCAGTTTTTAAAAATGCCTGCTTTCCCTTTCAGCTTTCTTAGATACTTGATGCCTTCGTCCCAGACAAGGTTTTGGACATAATAATCCATGTATTTATCAATACCAGACTCGATTACTGTTACTGTTTATATCACAAGCTGAATGTGAAGATGACGCACAGACTTCTGCAGGTACAGGGTGGCTGGCAGTGGTCTTCATGGTTTAGACCACCAGAAGCACATCACGCCCATACTCAAATCACTCCACTGGTTCCCAGTCAGCTTCCAATGCCAGTTTATGGTCTTGGTCCCAGTTTTCAAAGCAATTATTGGATCAAGTCCCAGTTACATCAAAGACCAAATTTCGATATATGATCTATTGTGACAGCTGCATTCCTTTGGGACTAGGAAGATCACAAAGACCAGGATGAAGCTTATGAGAGGTGGAGCCAAAGCATCCTCAATAGAGGGGGGGGGAGCTAACAAACAATTTTCCAAAGAAGATCATGTGATTTCCAAATTAATGTGACATTTCCCCCGATTTTATTTTTTGTTAAATGTTGAACACTATGCAATTCCTCCCAGCCACCCACCAATAAGAATAACACTTCAATAGAGAAAAATCTCAATTAGAGTAGAAGTGATACTAGTCTGATGCTACAAGAGTTGTAGAGTAGCCTGCTATACCACAGCACAGCCCAAATCAAATCCTTTCTAAACCATAGCAACATTATTCTATTCAGCTCTTATGCTCATATGGCAATTCTTTTTGGAGAGCTCTTTACATTAGAAATGAAGCCTTATTCAGCAGGAACAAAAGAAAATAATTTCTTTCTCCAGTAATTCATGACGACTTAATTATGACTCTGATAGCACATTTCCCTACATCAGTATGTGAAGGGCACTAAAAGAGGACTTACCTAAATTCAAAGTATTGGTTGAATTTTCATTCTAATTTAGAATCATTTATGTATGATTTCTCCAGCATTTAATATTTTTAGAGGCCTCTCCAATTGTTTTCTTAGTATTTCTAGGATTTGTGGTCCTCTTTGTTTTAAATAACTTGAAGAGTCACATTCAGTGAATTTTAAAAAAGCCATCGTACACATTAGTTACCAATTTCCATAGATATTCCTGCTTTATGTTGATATCAAGCACTGTGCTCATGTTAGTCTTATCAATTATTTATTTTCTGTGCATCCCTTATAATTTTGATATCATGCAGAAGGACAATTATTTGGGCTAAAACAATTCCTAAGGACAATTTATGTGTTTGTTTATTATGATTATAAAAAACTAGAAGAGAGGCTGTTCTAGATTTGATTTTGACAAATGGTCTGAAATAAATAGGATGAAATTCAAGAACGATATATGCAAGTACTACACTTAGAGAGGAATAATCAATTCCAAAAATACAAAATGGGAAATGACTGCCTAGGAAGGAGTATTGCAGAAAAGGACCTGGGAGTTAGAGTGGATCACAAACTAAATTTGAGTCAACAGTATAATACTGTAAAAAAGGGAAATATCATTCTGGAGGAGTGTTGTAAGCCTGTAGCAGTGCATGGGATTCTTCCATCCTAAGTGCAGGACTCTGCACATGTCCTTGTTGAATCTCATCAGATTTCTTTTGGCCCAATCCTCCAATTTGTCTAGGTCACTCTGAACCCTATCCCTACCCTCCAGCACATCTACCTCTCCCCCCAGCTTAGTGTCATTCATGAACTTGCTGACGGTGCAAGCCATTCCATCATCCAGATCATTAATGAAGACGTTGAACAAAACCATCCCCAGGACAGACCCCTGGGGCAGTCTGCTTGATACCAGCTGCCAACTAGACATTGAGCCATTGATCACTATCCGTTGAGCCCTACGATCTAGCTAGCTTTCTATCCACCCTATAGTACGTTTATCCAATCCATACTTGTTTAACTTGCTGGCAAGAATACTATGGGAGACCGTATCAAAAGTTTTGCTAAAGTCAAGATATATCACATTTACCGCTTTCCCCATACCCACAGAGCCAGTCATCTCATCGTAGAAGGCAATCAGGTTGGTCAGGCATGACTTGCCCTTGGTGAATCCATGTTGACTGTTCCTGATCACCTTCCTCTCCTCCAAGTGCTTCAAAATGGATTCCTTGGGGATCCTTACCTTGGGTGGCTCCTGGAAGTGACCAGCACATCTCTCTGGCAGCGGCTTCTAGGCGGGGTGGGGGTGTCTCCACGCTCTGCCCGTGCCTGTAGGCACCGCCCCCGCAGCTCCCATTGGCTGCAGTTCTCGGCCAATGGGAGCTGTGAAGTCGGCACTCTGGGCGAGGGCAGCGCATGGAGACCCCCTGCCTCTGCCCAGGAGCTGCAGGAACGTGCCAGCCAGGAGCGGTGCGGAGCCAGGAAAAGGTAGAGAGCCTGCCTTAGACCCACTGCACCGCTGGATTTTTAGTGGCTAAAATCTCCCGGTTTGGCTTCAGTAGCCTCCGGGAGATAGAGGGAGGGGTAGGAGTTTATCAGCGAGGCCCACGGACCCCCTGGAGTCCCCTGGAGACCCCCAGCAGTCCATGGACCCCAGTTTGAGAAATGCTTTCTCATAGCAACAATATATGGCGTCACATGGGGCTTTTGAGCATTAGCTGTTGTAGATCAAGTTGTACCCAGATTTGTTCACCCATGCAGGTTGGTTACAGTGCATGGCCTTTAATAGCTTACTTTTAACAGAAGGTAGTTTTAGTGGCAGAACATAGAAGCAGGTCATTATCTTATCCACCTTGCACAGTATGGACTACTAGATGAGTCATAAGCAAAAGGAACAAAATAAGAATGAAAATAATATTTCTTTTAAGAATGCAATGACATTATGCTTCCCCAAGCTTCTTAAATTATCATTCAATTCAAATTGACTTCCTGATCCTTCTTCTGCCACCTTAATACCTTGTCTGAGTTGTAAGTTATTCCTTGATTGTAAGAATTTCATTTTAAAATGTATTCACAGAAGACATGCCAAGATGACAAATCTAATTTATAACATTTTCCTGGGGGCAGTGAAAAAGTGATTCTGAGCAGCTGATGGAGCAAAATGGATTTGATTATATATGAATGTTAAACACAACTTTACAGTAGAGCCACAATCAAAGTAAATTACTATTACTATTATGTCCGACGGATAAATTCCTGCTAGAGTAATAGCGAATCTGAATGATTTATTTTGAACTGGGAGTAATTCTTTTCTGTCCTGCTATGTAGTCAAATGTCCTACACTTAAGTAAATTTGATAGGCAAAAGAAAGAATTTTCAGAATTTTACAGTTGCCATAAGCGGAGAACTGGATGTTAAAGAATATCTTTGAAATGTTACATGCATAATTGTTTTAAGTGGTGTATTCTCAGCCCAGGCTATTAATGTTAATTATGTTAATAGCTTCATGTTCTGGGCATTAGCTAAACTTGATACTCTTAGGAAATGCTAAATACAACAGTTGTGGGGAAACAATGCCGTTTCAGTTGCAGCAAGTACAACAAAAACTGATTCATCTGCTGCTCATCAATGAAAAAGGACTTTGGAGAAGAAATTTCAAACTGCACTACATTTAACTGCAATATATCACAGCTCCAAACCTAAACAAAAACATGTTTTATAATACAATCATCATTTATTATTTGGACCGAGAATTTCCCAAAATGTGCTGGGTGCTTTCCAAACATTAGGGGAAAAAGTATCTTGCCCAAAGAACTTGTAAATGGGTAAATATTTCTAAAGGGACCATGTGTGCAACTCATACTCACCTTGATAAGAACTTATTCATGTGAATTGTCCCATTAACTTCAGTGGGATTCCTTGCATGAGCCAGTGCTCACCAAGGTGAGTAAAGACTGCTCAAATGAGTTCATAATCATTAAGAACATAGTCAAGAACTCCAGCAGACTTAACTAACAGTAGTAGATTTTTACAGTCAACAAGAAGGCTGGTTAGCAGCCATTTGAAAAATGACTATACACAACATGGTAGGTGATATAAGTTTAGTTTCCGATGTTTTCTTATGGCTTTTGCTAAATTATTTCCATCATGTTATTTTCAACTTTTGTTCAAGTCAGACTTAATGAATGTTAAACACAACTTTAACTTAAGTTCAGACTTAAGTTCACATCCCACAAATGACTCCCTTAGGCACACTGTAGCAGGATGTCATGTGAGAGAAGGATGGTCTTGTGGTAAAAACATTTGGACTAGAAATCTGGTTTTCATTCCTGGCTCTGCCACATATTTCCTGTGCGACCCTGGACAAGTCACTTAACCTTTCTGTGCCTCAGTGCCCCATCGGTAAAATGCAGATGATTATGCTTCCCTTCCTTCCCATTGCTTGTGAAATGTTCAGACATTATGGTGAATAGCACCAGAGGAAAACCTATGCATAATTGTGTAATTATGCACATGCTATCTTGGTCTTCATCTACTACTACACACAACAGAGGCCCCAAGTCAGAAGTTTGAGGGAAAAAACGGTTACAGCCAGAAGATTTTTCCCCTAGCAGCATCCATATTGTCGGACTGGGCGCCCCCTAGAGTCACGCCTTCAAGGCGCCCAATATAGGGCCCTGCCAACCTGCCACCCCTCGGTTCCTTCTTGCCGGCTACTCCAACAGAGGGGTAGGAGGGTGGGCATTGGAATGGACATGAGCAACACATCTCGAAGAACAACGGTTATGAAAAGGTAACTGTTTTTTCTTCTTCAAGTGCTTGTTCATGTCAATTCCAATCAGGTGACTGACAAGCCCAAGTTCAGGAAGTGGGGTCAGAGTCGTCCACTGATTGGAGCACTGCTCTTCCAAAGGCTGCACCATCTCTGGCCTGCTGGGTGATTCCATAGTGCATGGTGAAAGTGTGTATGGAGGACCACATCGCTGTGCTGCAGATTTCCTGGGTGGGAACCTGCTCCAGGAACGCCGCTGAAGAGGCCTGAGCCCTGGTGGAATGTGCAGTGATCGAAGGAGCAGGCACCCTTGCTAAGTTGTAGCACTCACAAATGCAGGACGTAATCTATGACGAGAGAAGTTGAGAGGAGACAGGAAGACCTTTCATTCCATCCGCCACTGCCACAAATAACTGGACCGATTTTCTGAACGGCTTCGTTCTCTTGATGTAGAAGGCTAGCGTCCTGTGGACATCCAATGAGTGAAGCCTTTGCTCCCTGCCACTCAAGTGCGGCTTAAGGTAGAATAGAGGGAAGAAGATGGTCTTGGTTGATGTGAAATGGAGAGACAACCTTCAGGATAAAAGCCAGGTGAGGCCTGAGCTGAACCTTATATTATGGAATACAGTGTAAGGGGGCTCTAATGTTAGGCCCATGAGCTCAGACACCCTCCTAGCTGAGGTTATTGCTACTTGTCTGTCATGACTGATACACATCTCCCTGCCAAGTGGGCTCAAAAAGTCTGGCATGCCAGGCGTACCGCTCTCAACTCTCTGACAATGATATGTAGAGCGAGATCCACCTGAGACCAGAGGCCTTGTGTTCTGAGATCTCCCAAATGTGTCCCCCAGCCCAAGTCTGACACGTCTGTAACTAGCAAGAGAGATGGCTGAGGGCTGGTGAAGGGGACCCCTGCACATACTACCTGTGGGTCGAGCCACCGCAGGAGGGAATAGAGTACCAGGTGAGGCAGGGTTACAATCCTGTCCAAACTGTCCCGGGCTGGACAATACGCTGACCCTAGCCATGACTGAAGAGGTCGAAGTCTGAGTCTGGCATGCTGTACTACGTAGATACACACAGCCATGTGCCCTAGAAGTTTCAGGCAGTTCTGTGCTGTGGTGATGGGGAACTGCCTGAGATCCCAAACGATGTCGTCGAGGGCTCGAAATCTTGCTTTGGGAAGGAACGCCCTGGCCTGTGTCGAGCCCAGTACCACCCCTACAAATTCTATCCTCTGAAACGGGGACAGCTTAATTTCCCCTCATTCAGTAGCAGGCCCAGTTCATCGAAAGATGCTCTTATGAAGGCAACTTGCCTCTCTACCTGAGCCCTGATCGGCCTTTGATCAGCCAGTCGTCGAGGTACATGGCCCGCCAGGGTTTGCTGCTCTAGGCCAATGGGGGCTGCGGAAAGCGGCGTAGGCCGAGGGATGTGCTGGCCACCACTTCCTGCCAGCCCCATTGGCCTGGAGCGGCAAACTGCAGCCAGAGGGAGCCGCAATCGGCCGAACCTGCGGACGCGCCAGATAAACAAACTGGCCCAGCCCGCCAGGGTAAGCACCGCGTGCCAAAGGTTGCCGATCCCTGATCTAATACACTGTAGTTTTGTTTACCTAGAGCATCTGCAGACATGGAGCCCCTCAGCTCCCTGTGGCCGCGGTTCGCCGTTCCCAGCCAATACTTCCCGCAGCTCCCATTGACTGGGAACGGCGAACCGCGGCCACAGGGAGCTCAGGGGTTCCATGCCTGCAGACGCTACAAGTAAACAAAACGTCCCGACCCGCCAGCGGCTTACCCTGATGGGCCGGGAGCCAAAGGTTGCCGATCCCTGTATTAGATATTCAATTCAATGATTCCATAGAGTTTAAAATCATCAAATTTTGGTGTAGACCCATTTATAAGCCGAACCCCGCTCTTTGATGCGTCACCTTTTTACCAAAAATATTCGGCTTATGAACGAGTATAGGTAATTTCTTCTACTGCCTTTGCACATGACATTCCTTTTACCTTAGCTTTAAACATGTGGCAGATTGGATGGTTTTATAATTTGCTTTTAAGTCACTAAATATTATTTAAATTGAATTTAGAAGTGATTAAACCATGCTGACATAAAACTTTAATTAAAACAATATCTAAAATGATTACACTGCTTTTCCAAAGAGAAACCAATCCAGAATATTTGTCTATGCAATCATACCTCGTTAATAATAATATAATAATAATAAATAATGGCGATATCCCATCTTCTAGAGCTGGAAGAGACCTTGAAAGGTCATCGAGTCCAGCCCCCTGCCTTCACTAGCAGGACCAAGTACTGATTTTGCCCCAGATCCCCAAGTGGCCCTCTCAAGGATTGAACTCACAACCCTGGGTTTAGCAGGCCAATGCTCAAACCACTGAGCTATCCCTCCCCTCGTTGAGGTCTCTGAACAGCAGCGAAATTTTATGGGACATTTTCATGAAATATATACAACCTCTAGATGACAATCTATGAATCTATAAATCAGATCTGAATTTTAAATCACAAGCACATGCAGCTATTACCACAGATAACATTAAGTTTAATCTAATAACAGATCCCTCTAACTGATTATACACTTTCAAATAAATTATTTCTATGTCACTGGTGTTTTCCTTCCTAATAAAAACTTTCAAATAAACATTTTGCATATTTGCATATTTTAAAAAGTCACTTGCACCAACGAACAAAACAGTGAAGCTGGAGAAGGCAGAAATCTATTTACTGTACACTAGGGTGACCGGATAGAAAGTGTGAAAAATCGGGACAGGAGGTGGGGGGTGATAGGTGCCCATATAAGAAAAAAGCCCCAAATATCAGGACTGTCCCTATAAAATCGGGACATCTGGTCACCCTACTGTACATCACCCACTTGACAGAACTGATCATGAAAATATATTAATCGGGTTACTGATTGGTCATATAATAATAATATGGCTCACAATAAGTGCTCATGGTACTTTAAAATACATATAAGGCATGGTCCCTGCCCCAGATTGCTTTAATTCTCTCAGAAAAATACAAAACAAAGAATAACCGTCAAACACAAGATAGCTAGGGGACAAAGACATAGAAGATCCACACAATAAATGGGTTTTAAGGAAGAGGAGGGTTGGATTACAAGAAGTGGGGAGGGTATTCCAGGTGTAATCAGAAAGACGGCACAGAGCTGAGAAACAAAAGTAGAGACCATGGGAGTACTGTAGAATGCAACAGGAAGAGACAGAAGAAATGAGACCAGAGAGTTAAAAGAGGCAAAGCTGTGCAGAAGCTCAAAGGTGAGGAGTTTAAATTTAAGGAAGATAGCCAAGGGTTATAAGGAGAGGGATGGTATTGGTGCAATAGCGGGAGAAGGGGATGATTTTGACCATGCGGGTTTTGATAGACTAGATCAGGGAGGAGATGAGATGCTGAGAATGCCAGACATGAGAAAGCGACAGCAGTCAAAGTGCAATATGACGAAGCAGCAGACAAGAGGCGAAAGGAAATACATACACAGAAAAACATAGTAAATTGTATTTTATACATTGTAGTTAATCCCACAGTAAAGCCTGCATTGACTAGAATGGCATATAACTATTGAAATACACCTCTACCCCGATATAACGTGACCCGATATAACACGAATTCGGATTTAACGCGGTAAAGCAGTGCTCCGGGGGGGGGGGGGGGGGAGGACTGTGCACTCCGGCGGATCAAAGCAAGTTCGATATAACGCAGTAAGATTTTTTGGCCCGAGGACAGAGTTATATCAGGGTAGAGGTGTACGTCTAGTAACTATCCAGTTCTATGCCCAATATCATGACAAGTAACTGTATGTCTCCTGCAGATACTACAGTACATGAATAACTGGATAGAGATTAGACCTAGTTAGAGAAAGAAGTTAGGATTTTTGGCTACTAAATGGGTATGTGCTCCACTAGCATCTTCCTGGGAACCAGCCAATGTGATCAGCCGCAGTGAAATGACATGTATCTGGCACATTGTTCTGTTCTGAAGAAGTTCATGGGCCAGATCCTAAGCTGGCATATATCAGTGTAGCTCCTTTGGCTTCAGTGGAGCTATGCTATACACCATTTGAAGATCTGGCCTAATACAGTACAATATAATATTACTATGAAATATTATTCAGAGTCCAAGTCAGTTGCTTATGTACACTTTTTTATGCTTGGAACAGAATGCACTGTATTCTGTGAAGCTAACTAAGTAGAAACCCAGCTATCTTTGGCTGTTGAAAAACAAACTATTATACATTCATGAAGACACTGTGGCCAAACGGGCAAAATTCAGTCCCAGAGAAGAGCTCCTCTCCTTCCCCCATTCAATGTTAAAACCCATAATTAGCTATTGTCTCTGTCTTCAGGAAAGAGTTGATTTTTATAGAAATATTTGCTTCAGAGACTGATTTATGGGAAAAAACATACTTAAGGATTTATCTTTTTTCTGAGCCCTTTATCATTTATTTTAGCAAATTGGCAGTAACGTGATGTGAGAGTTTGAAGGACCTGCCTATGTTTAACTTATGAATTCTGACTGGTTTTATGAACTATGTATAATTCCAACATGTAGTAAATCAGCCAGATGCTAGTAAGGACTTTGCCACATATCAGACATCTTGTATGGAAGAAGCCACAAGTCAGTGGCACTGCTGAGGGTACCCACATGGCCTCCCACTATGCCAACATTTTTATGGCTGACTTAGAACAACGCTTCCTCAGGTCTCGTCCCCTAACGCCCCTACTCTACTTGCGCTACATTGATAACATCTTCATCATCTGGACCCATGGAAAAGAAGCCCTTGAGGAATTCCACCATGATTTCAACAATTTCCATTCCACCATCAACCTCAGCCTGGACCAGTCGACACAAGAGATCCACTTCCTGGACACTACAGTGCTAATAAGCGATGGTCACATAAACACCACCCTATACCGGAAACCTACTGACCGCTGTATTTACCTATGCCTCCAGCTTCCATCCAGATCACACCACACGATCCATTGTCTACAGTCAAGCTCTAAGATACAACCACATTTGCTCCAACCCCTCAGACAGAGACAAACACCTACAAGATCTCTATCAAGCGTTCTTACAACTACAATACTCACCTGCTGAAGTGAAGAAACAGATTGACAGAGCCAGAAGAGTACCCAGAAATCACCTACTACAGGATAGGCCCAACAAAGAAAGTAACAGAATGCCACTAGCCATCACCTTCAGCCCCCAACTAAAATCTCTCCAACACATCATCACGGATCTACAACCTATCCTGAAGGACGATCCGTCACTCTCACAGATCTTGGGAGACAGGCCTGTCCTTGCTTACAGACAGCCCCCCAACCTGAAGCAAATACTCACCAGCAACCACACACCAAAAACAGTAACCCAGGAACCTATCCTTGCAAAAAAGCCTGTTGCCAACTCTGTCCACATATCTATTCAGGAGATACCATCATAGGACCTAATCACATCGGCCACACTATCAGAGGTTCGTTCACCTGCACATCTACCAATGTGATATATGCCATCATGTGCCAGCAATGCCCCTCTGCCATGTACATTGGCCAAACCGGACAGCCACCTCTGAAGTGGACTGCTGCAACTGTTACAACAGTACACAGAAACAATATGAAACAGATTAGAGCAGGCAGTGAAGAATGCCATAGACAATTGAAATTAGAGGGAAAATTTTAGTAGGTGGAATATAACTGTTTAAGCCATAAAACATGAGCAAAATACCAGAGTCATTCCCCTGCTTTTGTGATAAATGCCATGAGATCTTTAATTACCTTATAATTTATATTTTATATATACTTATATTTATATATAATTTATTTACTTATTTAGAATTTTCAGAACTGAAGGTATAGAAAATTAATGTTCCTTAAAGCCATTGTGTCACTGCTGACTCAGAGGAAAGAGTGCTATAGAAGCTGCTCAAATTCTACTTCCTCGGTTTCCAATTAGTTACCAGGCCTGAGCCTGCTTTGTTTAGAAGAGATAAGACATATTTTTGCACAAATGATAAATTATAAGCCATTTCATAAATGTATAATAAATTTGGGTACATCACTAATTTGTGCCAAATGAACATTTACATGAAATTAAGCGAAATGTGCCTTTCTCTATTCTCATACACCATCTTCCTCCATCCCTCACTTCACCTTCTGCTTGATACAGCAGTGAATTCAATAGGTTTGTTTAAAACATCACAGTAATACTTGTGATATACCCCATTCAAAATTACAACTACACCCATGAGATTAAATGGGAGAAGTTAGGCTGTGAGGGAATAAACCCTACAGCAGGGGTCGGCAACCTACGGCACGCAAGCTGATTTTGAGTGGCACGCTGCTATCTGCCACGGTCCCGGCCCCCAGCCCCCCCCAGCCCCCCCCCCCCGCCCACTGCTCTCCCCAGCGGGGGCAGGAGGCAGAAGCTTGGTCCTGCGGCAGCCAAGCTTTCCCCCTCCCCCCGCTTCTTCCCCCAGCGTGGTGCTTTCCTGCCCCTCCTCCTCTCCGTCCCTGCGCCAATCAGCTGATGGCCCTTGCGAGGGGGAGGGGAGAAGTGGCAGCATGCTCGCTGCTCCATAGAGGAGGCAAAGAGGTAGGGACGGGACCTTGGGGAAGGGGGTGGAACAGAGCATATCCCTTCCAGCCCCCTGCCATGAGCCACTGCAGGCTGGCAGCGGGCTGAGCAGGCTGGCGGCGTAAGATCAGCATTTTAATTTAATTTTAAATGAAGCTTCTTAAACATTTTGAAAACCTTGTTTACTTTACATACAACAATAGTTTAGTTATATAATATAGACTTATAGAGAGAGACCTTCTAAAAAACGTTAAAATGTATTACCGGCACACGAAACCTTAAATTAAAGTGAATAAATGAAGACTTGGCACACCACTTCTGAAAGGTTGCCTACCCCTGCCCTACAGCAACACAAATAAGTGTGTTAGTAAGTAAAAAAAGCACAAACAGTAAATTGGTCTCTCACAGACTTTTCTAGAGCAGTTATCGGCATGCTAAATAGAACATGAACATAGGTGAAAGGTTTTGTACTATGAAAATCCCTCTAAATCTTTTCTATGAAATACTAGCTTTCAGGCACAGCACTCAGAATTTTAGAATGTTATTTTCATTTAAGAAATAAGGGTGGCACAGTGGGTGCGGCACTAGCTGGGTTCGCGGGAGACCCAGGTTCAGTTCCCTGCTACGCCACAGACTTCCTGTGGGACCTTGGGCAAATTACTTAGCCTCTTAGTTCCCCATCTTTAAAACGGGCATAATAATGTTCCCTATATCAAAGGGGGGCCCAAGAGGAGATTGGCACCACCAGGATAAAACCCACGGAAAATGGCATGAATAAGGCCCTGCTTGAATTGAGGGATGATTGTCAAAAAATTGCGGCTGAGTTGCAGACAAGTTATGTAAAATTGCAGAAAAGTAATAATGGACCTTATTATTTGTGGAAATAAATTCCATTATTACTTTTCCACGATTTTCTGCTGAGAGAGGGGGCTCTCGCTGTTGGCCGCCTGAGACTGAGAGCGAGGGCCCGGGGCTGAGAGCAGCCATCTGGGGCTAACAGTGGGGTCTCCCACTCTCAGCTCTGGGGCAGCCGGGGTCCCACTGGGGGCTTTTGCTCTCAGCCCCTGGGTGGCCAGGGCTCTCAATGTCAGCCCCGCACTGAGTCCCACTGTCAAAACTGAGGTAGAAGCCTAATATTGCAGAATCTGCAGTTTCCACAATATCACAATTAGGACCTTAGTAATGAAATAATGCCCCTTCGACCAAGTCAGTCATAGGTTACCATTTCATTTAAACTCTTTGGATAAGATATCTCTGAAATATTGCCCCAAATGTCAGCCAAAATGCTCCACAAATAAAAGCTTCAGGCTCTGAATACAGAATCAAAGCATGCTGAGCTGCATCCAGTATAAATATGTACCACATGACACAAAGCCCCGACAAGACAGACTGTATTAGTACTAATCAGCGGGTACAGTCAAAAGCTTAGATATAGAAAAACACCTTTTGGCACCTGCTAGTGTTTTATTCATGTGAACTGCAGGCGGTCTGCGCTCAATCATTTTATCAAAATTGGTGTACCGCGATATGGTGTATCAGCAGGCAGCACATTCAACTGACACGGTAAGAGAAAACTCTGTAGCATATGTACAACTTTAGACGTGTCTGTTGTAAACAGCGAGTTTTATAATTAAAAAATGGACTGCTTAGAGAGAGGATTAGCCTGTTAGCTTCCACTTTACCAGAAAATTGCCCTTTAATAAATAACCAGTTCACAGCACGGAATTGTGATTCAAAATAAAATTTTACTGAAGTAGAAAAGATAATCTAGATAATTTTGTTGGAAAAACCCATGAAATTAAAAAGCACTAACTTTGAGAAAAACAACAAAAGTTCATATCTTGCTATCACAAAATTTATTTGATTCATTAATTACTACAAGCAGAATAGAAACTATGACTCAGAATAGAAACTAGGAAGAATATATGTTGGGGGACAAACCTTGCCCTCTGAGATTTGTCTTAATCTAGAATTATTCCATCAAAATCACAGGAGTAACTGACTTTGTTGCCATTACTCTGGATTTTCAGATATGTAACGGAAGGAACAATCTGGCATGACAGCTCAAAAACACTGATTTATCTGCATGGAAGCTAGTTGCACTCCAGAAGGATGGTGTTACGGTTAAGACACTGGACTAGCAATCAGGAGATCGGTATTCTAATTCCCAGCTCTGCCACAGACTTGCGATGCGACCTTGGGAAAGTCATTCTGTGCCTGAGTTCCCTTTCTGTAAAAAGAGGACATTTCTTTTTTCTCACATTTTGTTTGTTTATTTCGGTTCCTGTTCTGCAAGGGGACCACTCGCTATTTGCAAAGTTAAGTACTTGCTTCAGTCTCTGCAGAATCAAGGTCTCACACTGTAAATTCTTCCAGGACAAGCCTGTCTCTTGGTATGAGGTCAGACTGTGAACATCTCCCACATCGGTGAGCAGTTAATCAAATGAGTAATCCCACTGATTTAAATGGGACTAGAAAGCAATGTAAAAGGAACAATCTGCCCCATTTGTTTGCACAGGCCCTAACATAAAGCCTGGGGCTTCAGGCAGAGGAATTGGAAGAGCCCTCGGACTCTCTCTTCTACGTCCTCTGCTCCTTGGCTGCTACCAGGGTGGCTCTATCCCTTCATGAAGGGGTTTCCAAAATCACTAATGCCCTGTGGCAGACCCTCTCTTCCCTGGCCCCTATCTCTAAAAGGCCCGAACGCAAGTACTTCGTGCCAACCAAAGGGCATGAGTACTTATACTCCCACCCGAACCCCTAGTTCTCTTGTGGTTGAGGCGATTAATCACAAGGAGAGGCAAGGACAACCCGGGGCCACCCCCAAAAATAAAGACTCGAGGAGGCTCGATCTCTTTGGACGTAAGGTTTATTCATCTTCCAGCCTTCAGCAATCCCTCCTTGGCTGATATGACTTTAATATGTGGCAAGCCATGGCCAACTTCGAAGGGTCACTCCCCGAGGCTTCCAAGAAGGAATTCCGAGTGATCCTCAATGAGGGCATGACTGCAGCCAGGACGGCCCTCCAGGCGGCATCTGATGCTGCTGCCCGCACCATGGTTCCGCTATCTCCATGCGGCGCATCTCTTGGCTGCTCTTCTGGGTTGTCCACTGAGGCTCAGCAGTCAATACAGGACTTGCCCTTTGATGGCCGAGCCCTACTTGCGGAGCAAACAGACAGCAAGTTGCATGGCCTCAAGGACTCCCGCACCACCCTGAAAACCCTAGGTCTCTATGTCCCAGCTCCGGTGCGTAAGCGGTTCAAACCGCAGTAACCGCAGGGCCAAGAGGGTCAGCCTCGGCAGGACCAGCCTCATAAACGAGCCAAAGGTTACAAGCGCCACCTGAGCCACCCGCCTCCACCCTCTGCCCAGTTGGGCTCGACCCGTAATAAGCAGGGGGCCATTTTGAGGGTGTGTCGGAGGGTGACCTACCAGACTGTTCCCCAGAAATTTTGGTGTAGACCCATTTATAAGCCGACCCCCGCTCTTTGGTGTTCCCCTCCCAGTCTTTTTCAGCTTCTTCCCTGGAGCCGTGGAGGGGGACTGGTGCCGGCTCGTGGATGGTGCCAGCGGAGCACTGCGAACGGAGGCTGCGATGCTCGGTGTGGAGTCAGACTGCTGCTCTGGTGCCGGAGTGAGTGCCCGCTCCATTAGGAGCGCTTTCAGATGGATATCGCACTCCTTCTTTGTCCTAGGTTTAAAGAACTTGCAGATACGGCACTTGTCACTTATGTGCACTTCGCCTAAGCACCTTAGGCAGCTGGTATGTGGATCACTGACGGGCATAGGTTGTTTGCAGCAATCACAGGGCTTAAAGCCTGGGGACCAGGGCATGCCCTGTCCCCCAGCTGAGTCCCATTTGAGGCTAACTAGAAGTTGAGATCTGCTACTAAGGGTAACTAAGAAACTACTAACTATATACAACTATATTACAGGTTTTCAAAGTTCACAGAACAGAAAACGAAACAACGCTAGCTGAAGCAGCAGATGTTCCAGCACTGTCACTGGCAGCAAGAAGGAACTGAGGGTGAGGGGAGCCGGCAGCACCCCTTATACCGCACCACACAGGTGCCACTCCATGGGGGACCAGAGCCAGTCCCCTACGGATACTGCTGAGGGAAAAACTTCCAGCATCGGTGCATGTGGCGAGCACACACCCCTAATATGGAATGGACATGAGCAAGTACTTGAAGAAGAATCTTATCTTTCAACCTGTAATGAATGTTATACATTTCACAAAGTAACAAGCATACTTGCTAAACTTATACTTAGGGCCCTACCAAATTCATGGTCCATTCTGATCAATTTCACGGTCATAGGATTTTAAAAATCATAAATTTAATGATTTCAGTTACTTAAATCTGAAATTTCACGGTGTTGTAATTGTAGAGATCTTGACCCAAAAAGGAGTTGGGGGGTGGTCACAAAGTTATCATGGGGGGGGGGTTGTGGTACTGCTACCCTAACTTCTGCGATGCTGCTGTGGCTCTGCCTTCAGAGCTGGGCAGCTGGAGAGCAATGGCTGCTGGCTGGGAACCCAGCTCTGAAGGCAAAGCCACCGCCAATAGCAGCACAGAAGTAAGGATGGTATGGTAAGGTATTGCCACCCTTAGTTCTGTGCTGCTGCTGGCAGGGCACTACGTTCAGAGCTGGGCGCCGGACCAACAGCCGCCGTTCTCTGGCCACCCAGCTCTGAAGGTAGCGCAGAAGCAAGGGTGGCAATACTGTGACCCCCCCATAAAATAACCTTGTGACCCCCACCCCCCGCAACTCCTTTTTGGGTCAGGACCCTCAATTTGAGAAACCCTGGTCTCCTCGCGTGAAATCTGTATAGTATAGGGTTAAAGCACAAAAGACCAGATTTCACAGGGAAGACCAGATTTCATGGTCCATGACGCATTTTTCATGGCCACGAATTTGGTAGGGCCCTACTTATACTGTAAAAAGCGTTGGTTATTTAAGGATTGACAACACTATTTAAGGTAGAATTTTTGTATATTTCTCTCTCTTGGTATTTTTGGCTTGTTATTCAAGAGAGTCTAAATGTACTGTCAATAGTCCTGCTCACTTTCTGATTTGTCTCTAATACTGTATGTTACAACTATGGAGTGAATCTGAAATTTAGTTTTAGTTTTACTTATCCAAAGTACACCTACATTACAGAATTACAGCTCAAAGGGCAACTACCAACAGCATCAAGGCAAGTCAGATTAATAAGTAATGGTAAAATAGCCATTTTGAACTATTCAAAATATTACGGGGAACTGACTAGCACGTATCTGTGAAGTTACAAAGGTAAAGCAATGCCCATTGCACCAATAATTAAATAACTATACAAATCAGAGAGGCCAACCTGCTACTCTTCCCATTCCAGATCTTGTCTTCATTTCCCATAAATAACTGGATGCCCTCTCTTATCCAGACAAAACTGATCATATTTGGTGTATGGCCCAGAATCCAGAGACAGATGCCTAAAATGAGCCTCACCCAGAAGCTAGAATCCAGGCTTCAACTGAAACACCACAAAGTTTCCCAAGGATAATTGGAGAGGAAGCTGTAAAATAAAACATCTAGGAATTGCACTGACTTCACATTCGTAACAAAATAAAAAAGTTTTGCTAGAAAGCAAATATTATTCACCATTATGATTTTATAATGCCCTCTTCAAAAGGGTCAAAGATTGTAGGAGGGAAGTGCATTGTTAAATGGTTTGAGCTGTACTGGGTTTTAAAAATTATAAGAAAAAATATGTCTGCAAACTAGCAATAACCAGCATAACCCATTTGACAACCATTCTTTAAATGAATGCCACACAATTAAGAAAATTCTCTTCTTTAACCACAAAACCATCTATTCTCTTCCTTTAGTCCCTCGTCTCATCCAATATCTGCAGCAAAAGGGTTCCAGGGACAACAACCTCACTCACTACATAACCCTGATTCATTCACTAAGCACGGTCTACCGTGTCCTGGATGCAGCAGCGGTTCTGTGGGAAAAACAATTAAAAAAAGCAATTAAAGACTGTCGTAATGCATATGAACAAGAGGGCGGAAATTAGTGAGCATGGGTTACTTTAGCCCTGACATTTCCTGACTTTCCAGTGGTTAACTTTGCAATCTTAACAACATTCTTAACATAGTTTTTTGTATGTAATTATTCGTCTTAAACTAGAACCTTGAGTCTGATCAAGGCTCATAAATTGTAAAAGAGCACGCCAAACTCCAAGCCACTGATGGCTAGAGAAGCAATAGACCAAAACCAGAAATTAAACTTGGTTGTTTTGCATGGCAGTGCAGACTATTAGCATAGGCCACCATGCAGGGCCATTTGAAGTTATTTGTATAAGCAATATTAAATTAGTTGTGGGATGTAAAAATCCTTATGCTGGTAAAAAGCTGATTTCATGAGATACAACCACAGCAACAGCTTGCAATAAAAAAATTCCTAGCAGTATCATAAAATATTCCATATAGCATTTGTTATATATCTATCAAATCCATCTATAAAAAGTTAAGTGATTGTACCACATGTAAGAAAGCACACAAGATATTTTGTGCCAAAAAGACTCCATATTGCAATAAATACGCACACTGGTGTCAATACGTGTGTTAATAAGGAAACAAAGACACAGATACATCATTTCTTTCTCCACAACTACAGGTACAAGCAACCTTAATCCAACACTATATTTGCCATCTCTGGGAGCTCGATAAAATTGAGAACACATCCATTTCTTAGATTATATTTGAACTCTGAACTTTCTTATTGAGAATTATAATTATTCCTGTCTGAGTCACTAATATCTAACATGGAAAACACACGAATCTACAATGAAAAAATCAATTATTATGGATACCACCAAATTATACTCCAGTTAAATCATTCATTTTGTTTATTTTATTGATTGGCAATTTATAAACATTTCCTGTGGCTATAAATCACCTTATTTAAATTTCCCATTACAGTTCACGCACATATTTCAAAGCCCATCTAAAAGTCTAATTAATTACTTTGTTTTTTACCCCTAAGGTGACTTTTCAATGTATTTCTCACCTAATACTCCTCTTTAAGTAAGACAAATTGTTACTCAAAAATGCCACCTGTGATTAGTGCATCTGCCACATCTAAGGAAATAACTGCATCACTTAATGCTAAATACATGCATCCAGTCCTTTAAAGAGCATTTAAGGCTTAGTATTATACTTAAGTTTCTTCATCTGACCTGTGTTTCTACTAAGCTTAGAAAGTATTTTGTTGGCATATTTCAAGCCACTAACACTGCCATTTTCATTCCTCAGATACACATATCCTCATGGCAGTTGTCTTATTCCTAATTGTTCAGAGGCAAGAATTGTTCACTGCTAAAACCAGGTGCAGTGTAAATGGAGAAATACTCAGAGGAGGACTGATAGAGTTTAACAGAATAATGAATTTAATCACTTAGTCAAATTATGCAGGAGGCTCAGATGGATTTTTTTTTAAACAGAAAGAGAGTAGTTAATTGCCTGGTTCACACACTCGATTGGATCAGCATCATTCAATTAATTTCATTTCATTCCAAGCTGACAATCAAAATATCCCATCATTCTACTAATACTTCCATGTCCACAATCAAATTTAATATTTCTTTATTCTCATTTTAAGAGCATTTCCATGATTTCTGGAATAGAGCTCTAATAAAAGTTATTGTTAAACATTATATTTCTGGTGAGAATGAAAGATACTGTTAGCTCTGAGCTCCAATCCTTTTCACTATATACTGCAATGTGCTTTTCATCAGTCTTCACTAGTTCAGGAGAAAATTACTTCATTACTTATCTTGAGAAACATGATATAAAAAGCTCATTGATCTACAAAAACTAAGTGTTGCTTAATTTGTTCCTCACTGTATTTTTATTCCTTTATTTCTACCCAGATTAGTTGCTTCCATCTGGATAAATATGAAGGCTTTTTCAATATTTCTTTTTTATGCAGTTCTTCAAACACCTATACTTAGTGCAACTCAGTCTTTGGGCCCTTGCTGGCAAAAAAAGAGAGAGGAAAGTTTTGGGAAATTATGAGAATGTATGGCATCCCCCAAAAGCTGACTGAGCTGATACAAAACCAATGAGCCAATGAGCAAGCCAATGAGCGTAGTGAGAGTAAACAAGAAGCTGATGTAAAGGTTCAGGAAGACTGTAGGCTATTCCCAGATTTGTTCAACTTGGTACTAGAAGCAGTAGTGGTTACAGCATTTAGAGATGAAATGGGCAGAGTCATGTTATGTGGAAGAACAGTGCATAACCTTAGAGTCACAGATGGTATTAACAGCTCAGCATTGGCCAATGGGGATTTACAGAAAATAACTGACAAACTAGACCAGGAAAGCAGAAAATTCGAATTGAAGAACACCATGGGAACACAAAAGTTATGGCAACTGCAAAAGAAGAGAAAGAGGTAAAGATCAAACTCGTAGACAAAGAACTAGGACAAGTGGAAAACTGTATACACCTTGGAGGATAGCAAAGGCAAACCAGAATTGTGAAGATGAATTGTGAAAATGACATAAAAAGAAGAATTGGATTAGCCACTACTGCATATCTACAAGATATGGAAGGCTAACGATATATCAATAAAAACAAAAATTGGTATATATGAGAAAACCGACATGTTGATACTGCTGTGCAGGTCGGAATGCTGGAGTATAAGGAAAGCCAATGAATGAAACATTTTGACTGCAGAAATGAACTGTCTGAGGGGAATACTGAGAGAAAATAAAAAATAAAGAGATGAGAAAACAACTGTGGCAAGAAATAATGCTGTTACAGAAGATTCAAGACAGATGACTGTTAATTTTTGGACATGTGACAATAACGGACCTGGAAAAGATACCATACATAGCGATACATACCAGAGTGCAAGGAACTAGAAATAGAGGGAGACCAAGGATGTGTTGGATAAACATGGTGAAGAATGATATAAAACAACAAAGGTTTAAAGATGAAAGAAGCCATGAAGCTGATACAAAAAAGAGGTAGAAAGACTTCATTTGGCCCTATCATTGTTGTTGAGTTGACATACAGGAATCAGAATAGAAAACAACAACCTTTCCTGCGCCAGTATTGACTAGTGGCCTGATTGTCAAAAGTGCTGAGCTCCGACAGTTCCTGTTGGTTTCAATGTAATAATGCTTCTGAAAGTTAGTGACACAAGAAAAGCAGTACTAAAAAGGTTTAGATTCAGCGAAATCCTTCCGTGTCTATTCCATGAATACCACAGTCTTTGTGCTTGATGAATAAAGTAGTAGTATGTGAACCACAGTGATACTATGGCAGCTCGTGCTAACCAATCTGAAATGACTTTGGTAGAGGCTATACATCCTGTTCTCCCAGATGGGCAAAAGTCAGTCTGACAGAAAAGAATGTAAATCTCAGCTGGAACAGTGGGGAGCAGAGGTCCTGAAAGAATAAAATGTTCACAGCCTAGGTGATGTTCACCATGTAAGTGGTTAATAATACAGAAGAACAATCTGTAAAAATTGCCAAGCTACTTGGGATCTTTGCATGAAAATCTAAATACACACTCACTTATCATAAATCATAAATTATCAATGGGGGATGTATGGCAATAAAATATATGTTCTGTAACATCCTATGTTAATAGGTCTATGAGAGTCCAATAAAACCTTATCAGGCAATTAAAGAGGCAAATACCTTTTTAAGACCTAAAACCAATGGAAATATTTCCATGATTAAAAAATTCCACTCAAAGAAATATTTTAGAACAAATAAAAATCCACTGTTGTATTTGAAATATAAACAGTGAAACACTAAATATCTGAAAGAAAAAGTGAAAACTTTAATTTAACACATCTGTACTACTTAGAAGTATGTATGTATCAAATCATAGAATCATAGAAGATTAGGGTTGGACGAGACCTCAGGAGGTCATCTAGTCCAGCCCCCAGCTCAAAGCAGGACCAACCCCAACTAAATCATCCCAGCCAGGGCTTTGTCAAGCCAAGACTTAAAAACCTCTAAGGATGGAGATTCCACCACCTCCCTAGGTAACCCATTCCAGTGCTTCACCACCCTCCTAGTGAAATAGTTTTTCCTAATATCCAGCCTAGACTTCCCACACTGCAACTTGAGACCATTGCTCCTTGTTCTGTTATCTGCCACCACTGAGAACAGCCTAACTCCATCCTCTTTGAAACCCCCTTCAGGTAGTTGAAGGCTGCTATCAAATCCCCCCTCACTCTTCCCTTCTGGAGGCTAAATAAGCCCAGTTCCCTCAGCTTCTCCTCAGAAGTCATGTGCCCCAGTCCCCTAATCATTTTCATTGTCCTCCACTGGACTCTCTCCAATTTGTCCCCATCCTTTCTGTAGTGGGGGGCCCCAAAACTGGATGCAATACTCCAGATGTGGCCTCACCAATGCCGAATAGAGGGGAATAATCACTTCCCTCAATCTGCTGGCAAAGCTTCTACTAATGCAGCCCAATATGCCATTAGCCTTCTTGGCAACAAGGGCACACTGTTGACTTATATCCAGCTTCTCGTCCAGAAGTAACCACATAATCATACATCTATAATCCACGTCCCTTCCTCTTTGGTATGTCATATCCACACAAGTCTGTCAAGTCCTTCACTCAGAATGTTATCTCCTTTGGGCACAGACATCAGAGCATGTGTGTTTTCTGCGAGGCATTTAGTACCCTTGTGGAATAATAAAACAACAATTTAATTGGTTTTGATTTGGGAAATCCAAAAAGTAAACCAACAACATAATGAAAAGCTAGATTGATTTTTCAAGTCCTCTCTCTTAATATCCTAATAGGTTATTAGTAACAAATAAATTTTGTTTTTGGCATATGATTCTTAAGTTAGCAGAGTCCCTTTAATCAGTATATAATTTCTGATTATATGAAATAAAATGAATAACCTGGTCATTACTGCATATTCTGTCACTGTTATCCTGCATGAGGGATCAAAGAACATTTTTACTTTTAAAACTTGGTTAAAAAAGGTATATGAAAAAATATTTTCTGAGTGGTTTCAGAAAGCTTAGTGAAAGCATGGCAATGTTTAAATGGTGAAATCAAGTCCTGATTATAACTAGTGCCTTGCAGAAGGACAAAACTAGAAGATGGGTATAAACACAGAAGCAGTGATAACTATGGTAGCTAGTTACAAGGTAGTGTTAAAATTGGAACAGCAGTTTAAATATATATATATAGGTGCTACACTAAGGCCTGATCTACACATAAAACTTATAGCAGCATAGTACATCAATCAGGGGTGTAAAAAAAACCACATCCATTAGTGACATAGCTATGCCAACAAAAAAAAAATCTGTAGACAGAAGAAGGCTTCTTTCAGCAAAGCAAATATTCAGGGAGATGATATTCCTCTACCAGCAGAACTCCTCCTTCTGCCAGTGTACGCTGTGTCGACACTAAGGGGCTATGTTGATATAAGCTCTGTAGAGTAGATATAGTCTCTAAGAGACAGCTTCCCTTCCCCAGAGAACTTTCAACCTAATAAGTCAAAAAAACACAAGGAAAATAAATTTGGACAAACAATTCAGAAGAGGAAGGTATGGGGAGTTCAAACGTGAGGAAAGCAACAAAGCAAAAATTCTGAGAAGCAGATTTTATTAGAGGATTTTAAACAGAACTGAGTGGGCAGCTGGTGAGCAGGAATTGGGATACTGTTCCAAGCGAAGAGTGGGAGGAACTGATGAAGGTAGCTGTAATGAGAGAGG
>NC_048298.1:319509283-319588368 GCF_013100865.1 Trachemys scripta elegans | reverse complement strand
TTTCAGAGTAGCAGCCATGTTAGTCTGTATCCGCAAAAAGAACAGGAGTACTTTTGGCACCTTAGAGACTAACAAATTTATTAGAGCATAAGCTTTCGTGGACTTTGGATGCATCCGAAGGAGTGGGCTGTAGTCCACGAAAGCTTATGCTCTAATAAATTTGTTAGTCTCTAAGGTGCCACAAGTGCTCCTGTTCTTTTTGCGGATACAGACTAACATGGCTGCTACTCTGAAACCTTTGATTTTACAGTCACCATTTCCTATTTTGTTAAATGTTTCTCTCCCCCCACCCCCATTGCTGTTTGTGAGAGTCTTTCCCTCAATGCTGGAAACCTGCTATGGCCTTGTCTACACTATGCAATAAATAGCTGCAACTCAGCAACAATTGTGTCTTCTTCTATAGCCTCTCCATTACTGGAGGTCTGAAACCATGGTAGCCCAATTCTGTACCATCTGCTAATCTTTGTGGATGAATAGTCCTTTTGATCCACCCAGGATACCAGATCATCAATCCAAGATCTTCTCTTTCTGCTTCATGGTCTTCTGCCATCACCTTTCCGTTCCAGTGCCCATAAATGTGCATCGCCCGCTAAGCCACTTAAAATGTGCCCTACAAATTGAATCTTTCTTTTCATAGTATCTCTGACGAGCATCTGTGGCATTCCCGTCATCTCCAGTCCTTTTTCACTGGTAAATTGCTCTGTCCAGGATATTTTCAGAATTCTTCCATAACACCATCATTCAATGGATTGCAATTACTTTATAATCAATTGTCGGAATGTCAATGTTTCACAGACATAATTTAACACAGACCAAATGCAAGTTTTAAAAAGTCAGAAATTAGTCTTTAGATTTCTGACCATTCTCATCAGATATCCTTCTAGCATGTCTCTTTAGCTCTTGCTATTCTGGTGCTGACGTAAGTATCTGATCTTTCATCTTCTGTAATGAAGCTTCATAAGTAACTATTTCTCATTTGCTATAGGTCTGTGTTGTTCACTGGAAACTAGCATGTTTTTCCGGGATCCTTGCATACTAGCATACTTTTTGTCTTGTCCGCGTTCAACTCTAGAGCATATTCTTTGCCATATCCACATATAATCTCCACTAACTTCATCAGACCTTCTTCTGAATCAGCTAACAGCACTCTAATCTGCATAGAAAATGTTATTCACCCATTTTCCATTCATAATACCTTCTTCTGTTTCTTCGACTAATTTCATCACTGATAAATGTTGAATAAAATTGGTGACATTATACAACCCTGTCTCATTCCTCTCTTGATCACTATTATTTTCATTTTCATCTCCCATTATAACTGCCTTCTCATTCCTCTATATTTGTTTTATTACTCAGAGTTTGTATCCATCAATCCCTACAGATCTTAATATGTCGAGCAATTTATAGGTGTGGATTTTGTCAAATGCTCTTTGGAAGTCAATGAAACAGTACCATTTTCCCCATTCAATTGATCTTTCTAATACGAGCTTCAAGTTCACAATCGTGTATATCAAGCCTTTTCCACGTGTGAAGCCATACTGTTGTTTGCTTATTTCTTATCTATCTTTCCTTGTATTTGGTAATCGTCCCTTGTATTCAGCAACAATTAGTCGCCAGCAACCAATGTAGCTGTATCAGTGTTGACCGCTATAATTTAGTCCAGGGCAAGCATTTTTTTTACCTCCTAGGTCAATCACTGCATATCTCTGTCTACACTTGAGGGTTAGCCAGAGTGCAGCTTCACGGATTGCTGAAGTGCAGCTATTCCTGGGTGTTGACAAGGCTTCAGTGATTGACTAAATAGGGGGGAAAACAGTGATGCTGCTGTCAAATGTAATATACAAACTGGAAAAAAATGGAAATATGTTGTTCTTGAGTCTCACTTACAGTAAATCTTAGATCTTAACTTGCAACAATGGAAGGTAAAAAAATTCAGTCCAGAGTATGACTTAAAATTAAAAATGTCCTAAATGCAAAAAAGAGTTAACTTATTATGGCTGAGATTCTGCACAAGAATCAGGAAACTTAACATCATGATTCTCATTGCAGTTACAGCTCAATCATATTTTGATAATACATGCGCATGAAGGGATGAATTGTGTCCTTGGATACCCTCATGTGGCTACACCAAATTCTACAGGAGCCACGTGCTGTGCTCCAAGGAGCAGAATTTAGCCTTAAGGTATTAAAGCTAACACCATATCCAACAAGACCAGACAGCAGCAATAGGTGAGGTTACAAACACTGGATTATAAGAGCACAATTAGACTGCACAGAGCTGGACTTTGCCCCTAAGTAAGTCAAACAAGAGAAGCAGAATGAATATAAGGAATTGTCTGCAATTCAATACAGGTAACTGCATTCTGCCAACCTAAATTCCCCAAGCCATTTCAAACTGGATATTTTATTCTTCAATTTATGTCCTAAACTGTCATGTTGCTGGACATCGTTAAACAGCTGCTGCCTTTATTCCAGAGGTCGCTGCACTGTGGTGGTAATAAAGTGGTTCCGATTTCCATATAGACCCTGATCCTGCAAACATGCAGGTAAGCAACTTTATACATGAACTCAATGGGACTACTTTGCGTGTAAATGACTATTGAATTGAGGCCATATTTATAAAGCACATTAAGACCCCCTAGAAGGAAAAGTGCTACATAAAAATGTAAGATGTTACCAGCATCTCCTTCTGACAGACAGCCATGCTAGGAAATGAAGTACAAAATCCAAGACATCTAGGTTGAGTTTTAATAATAGTTTGTTTACATAGCTCCTCTCCAAGCCCTGGCAGTTAGGGCACTGTATGATATACACAGAAACACCCTCAAAAGTGTCAAACAAGAGCAAATTGACACAGGGGTAAAGGGATAACTTACTAATATGGGGAAAACTGCCTGAGAACAGGAAGGACTTTGGTGTAATTAGGAGGTGGATCTGAATTCCAAACCCAAGGGCCCAGCACATCTAAGGCATGATCACACATACACAAAGGGTGGTGGGAACCCCAAAATGAAGACAGATTGAGGGTGAGCATATGTCCCCATCAAGATAAGGCTCAAGGAGAAAGTCTTGAATAAAGAGTGCCCACAGCATTAAAAGTTACTATAACATTTTAAAAAGTAATATTTGCTCAAGGTTTTTTCCAAGTTTGCAGAAGTTCGATCATGGCTCTTTAACCTGAGTATATTTGCTCTCTAATCAAATTTTTTAGTGCTGCTGTTGGGCAAAAATCACAGCTAGATAACTGCTTGTAAACAACAGGATTGAGGCAACAAACAGACTCAGTCAAACTGCTTTGGTTCTGTGGCATACACACTGTAAAAGAGTGCACAATATAACTCACTACCCTGGGCAACAGCACTCTTTCCTCTCAAGGAGTCATCTGTGCCCTCGGCAAAGGCTGCCACATTCTTACTTTCCTTGCGACAAAGACACAAGCACATTGGTTTAGGCAGAAGCAGCTTTTACAACGGATGCTGCTCTTTATTCTCCGCTCCTTTTGTGCAACACAGAGACAATTCTGAGCAAAGCCTTTGGGGAAAGAGCTTTACTCAAAATCACTAGTGCTCTGTCTAGCACAATGAGAGTGGAGAATGCAAATTAGTTTCAATAAAAGCAGCTGGCAATCAATAGGGGAGGAATGATCTCCAAGAGTGAAACCAGCTCCTTTGAGGATAAAAGTTGAAAGGAGTAAAATATAAGGCGATGAAAGCAAAGAAAGAGCAAGTGTAAACAAAATTTAAAAGGAAAAAAGAAGACGTAAAACCAAGGGATGTAACTAAAAATAACGGAAAAGAGCAGTGACAAATAAAGAACACATCTGGGGAAAAGTTACTGGTGAAGAAAACACACAGAATAAGGGGCGTACAGAGCAAAGGATCATTAGAAAAAGTCTAATGAGAAAGATCTGCAATCCGCACAGAAGATAAAATAGAGATCATGAAAGGAAAGAGGATCAGAGGCCAGGTAGGACAATGGCTAAATGCACTAGTCACAAGCTCAAATTCTGGCCTGGCTCATAAGCACTACTGAGTTGGATAATGAATCTCAGAGCTTGTCTTCTCATACAGCGCTCCATGCACCGCTGTAGCGCTTTAGTGAAGATGTGACTACACTACAACCACTGACTACCTCAAGCACCCAGCTGGGCTCTGGAACAAAACTGAGTATATGTCTACATTAAGGGCTTGTCTACGCTACCCACTGGATCAGTGGGCAGCGATCGATCCAGTGGGGGTCGATTTATCGCGTCTAGGATAGACACGATAAATCGACCGCTGAGTGCTCTCCGGTCGACTCCAGTACTCCACCAGAACGAGGAGCGTAATCGAAGTTGATGGGAGAGCGTCAGCTGTCGACTTACCGCAGTGAAGTAAATCTAAGTACGTCGACTTCAGCTACGCCATTCATGTAGCTGAAGTTGCGTATCTTAGATCGGCTCTGCGCGGTAGCATAGACAAGCCCTTAAAATGCTACAATCGCACAGCTGCAACGCTGAAGCTGCACTGCTGTAGCCCTTCAGTGTAGACACTCACTGCAGCAATGGGTGAGGTTCTCCCCTCGCTGTAGTTAATGCACCCCCTAGAGAGGTGGTAGCGAGGTCAACAGAAGAATTCTTCCATTGATCTAGCGCTGTGTATGCCAGGGGTTAGGTCATCATAGCTATGTCGCTCAGGGGTGTGGATTTTTCACACCCCTAATCAGCATAATTATACAGATACAAGTTTGTAGTGTAGACCTGGCCTCAGCCTCCTTTCTGGTGCTCTTCTGGCTAAATCACAAAAGCACCACACACTTGCCTCTTAGCACCTTCTGCCACACTGGACACTACTCCAGCAAGTCACAACTATCCAAGTGTGCCAGGCACCCACTCTCTCCATTCATATTCCTCCTCCAAATTCACCGCCCTCTGGAAAGCCCACAGATGCTAAACCATATTAGTAAAATGAAGTGAAAGTGCCCCCATCACAACCAGCATTCCCTATGACAGCAACTTCCCCTGAGTCTCCCAGTCTGTCCAATTTGTATCATCATTTAGACAGTAAGTTCTGTGCCTAAAATAATAAATGAGAAAAATAATTTGGCACATTTGGCAGCCTCTAATCAGGAGAGTACAGGTCATTGCAGGTCTGGACTGAAGTGCATTTAGAATGCTGAGTTGTTTGCCTACCCACACAGCCAACACCTGGCTCTGGGTGTTGCTTTTATCAAAATCCCACACAAAAAGCTTGGGATTAAGGTCACCAGACTGCAGATCCCACCACACTGCATATCACTGGGGGGTGGAGACAAAGTCACTCAACTGCCTGTCATCCCAAATGATCCCAAACAGTTTACCAACAAAGGATACATTCACCACCAAAATGCAGCCAGCTCTTTAAGAGGCAACTGTAAGCATACAGCAACTATTCAGGACAGGAAATGTCTATTATATCCACCTGAAATCAAAAGGGGGAAGTCCAATCAGTACAATGTCATTATTTATTCAGATTAGAATTTGACCAATAATGGTAAATCTGTGAGAAGAGTCTTTGTAAACTCTATAAATACCAAATGTAATTTAGCTAATTTTGGAAATTTAAAGAGTCATTTGGGCAGGCGATCCCCTACTCTTGTGACAAGGGCCATGGAGTTTTTAATTACTAAAATAGTCAAGACTCTTTAGTCCCTTCACTTTCAAAAGCAAAAATCTCACATACAAAAGGAAGCGATAACAAAAGTCACAGAGCAAAAGCACAAAAAAGAGGAGCAAGAGACCAAATGGAGCAGGATAGGAAGAAAGAACTAAATAACTCAGGAGGAAAAAAAATACAGATACCAAGAGAACATACCACATTCTCATGCCCTCAAGGCTCAGGTCCATCTAAAGACCCACAACAGAAGGAACAGATGAATTCATCTTCCTGTGGCTGAACATGTAAAGCAGCCCCATAGCATCCGATTTGCAGTTTGTCAGCACTAATGTACTGAGCCTACTTCCTCCCTCCCCCATTCTCAGCCGTTGTTTTAGGGCCCATCTAGACTACGGAAATTTGCACCATTATAACTACACTGATGTAATTATGCCAATGCAAACCCGCAACCAAGCCATACTGCATCAGCACAAAAAGGAGCTTGCTGTTGTGTAGAGGGCCTACAACATTGAAGCAGTTATACCAGCACAGATTTCCCTATTCTAGACAAGACTTTCATACTCATGGACAGTGAGGCCCTTCCAAGTTAATATGTCTATTACCCACAAACAGGGTTAACCATGGGCTTCATGGATCATCACAAGGCCCACCTGCTGCCTTAGCTCTTCTGCATCCGTGCAGAAAGCAAGAGAATTTTTCACCTTTATCGGGAACTGAATGAAAAGTTCAGGCAAAAAGACAACGCAGCAGTCAGGCCAGAGAACATGGGCACAAAACAATGCACTCAAGGAGATTCCTAGGGTCTCTCACATGCTGAAAAATCCCACGTATGAATAAAAAGCCCACGTCTATATTTTCAGAGCTGCTACCATGAAAACAGCTAACCCTGCAGTAGCCGTGGAGGCCTATGCATGCATAGCAGGGAGTCAGAAGGGCAACGCAGTTGCTCCTGCAATGGCCAGTTCATTCTCTCCTCCAAATGCATGTGTCAGCTTGAGACAGTCTCTGATCTCATTGTGAGACCCCAACAGGGATTTGGCCACCGGCCCTTTCTCCTGATGTCACGATGGAACTCTCATCTCCACCTCCCAAGAGTTGTAAGAGGAGATGGGAGTAAGATACTTTAACGAGCAAGTGATTTTAAAAGCAAGTTAAACTTGAGCCAAGCGGAATGCCACCCCCCACCACCTATTGCTGCAGCCAGCACTATAAACTCCAGGAACCAGTATTCAGGCTTGGAATCCCATGTGTGCACAAGGGCTTTGTCTGGCAAACTAAGGAGTCTCTTGGAGGCACCTGGAACCTTACTCAGCCAGGCCCAAGATGTTACTGGCCAACACCGATGCATCTTGCCCTCCAGGGTAAGGGACAAGGAGACAACACTTGCTCAATGAACCACACAGACCACAGAAACTGGAAGAGGAGATGCCTGAGACATTGTCAAGAGCCGTGTGCACAGATTTAGCCATGGCAGCAGAGACTGAACCCAACTCACTCCAGGAGGGGAATCAGGGGATGAGGCACTGTCTAGGTCAGGTAAGTAGCTTTTTATTGTCAAGCATATCACCAGGGCTGATTTTGCAGGCTTGGACCTGGCAGAATTTCTCAGGTTCTTATGAGCACTGCCATCACTGTAAAAGGGTAGATACAGCCTCCTCTTAGAACAGGAACATCCATCTCTCCCTGTGCTCTGCCAGTTCCCATTCCCTCTCCCACACACACCTCCATAATACATGTGGCAGCTACCACATCCCTCCCCAGCCCAGCCATTTTGGTTCCTCTGTAACTCCCTAGGGTGAGAAACTGGACACCCTGCTTTCAGCAGCATTGGCCACTACTCCCAGTCAAGGTGCTTGATCTGGTGTGAACAGCAGCTGGTCAAGTCATGTCATTTGTCCAGCAGTGAAATGGCAAGAAGAAGAGGATTAAACACAACACAAACTGCATTTCAGAAACTACAATGTTATTGCAATAAGTAAAATATCAGGCACCATAGCCAAAGGATTTATAGTACAGTGTATCTATCGTTCCACGTGCCAGATCATGGTACCTCATTAGCATGCTGCTCTTATCTACACACATCACATTTCACTCTCTTCCTATTTAATGTGTGAAAAATATTCTTAGGCATAGTATGCTAGCAAACTGACACAAGCCACAAGTGGGGAAATAACTACACCGCCTATCCCACCTGTTGTCGTGATCACCACAACAGCAGCTATCACTGTTCATTTCCCAGCCACAAACTGGCGCCCAACTGGCTAGTTACTTTGCAGGGTAGCCAGCTCTCATAAGACAATCTCCACTCATCCTGCTGCACTGGGTACCTCAACACAGCAGTGTAGTTCTAAACAAAGAGATACAAAGGTGCTGCAGTTATGTAGTTACAGCTGTGGGTCCCAGGTCTTGAGAACAACTGAGTCCCACCAGTCTGTGGGCATGGACCAGGCCCCAGAGCAGCATTCTACCTGCTAAAGATCATCCTCGGGTATAGTACACAGACAAACATGTATCCAGACATTGGTGGAAGATGCACAATAACTGCATGACATAGTTGGAAAGCTGCTCACCTTAGTCTCCGCATCTCCACTTCAACTGCCAGAATCCCCTCTACCACCTCACTGCAACCACCGTTCAAATGCTTCCACAAAAACCTCCTTGCTGAGCTGTACCTAAGCACGGAGGGGTTCCAGGTTGAGGAAATGCCTGAGAAATGGGCACGGCTATGGGAATTTCTCCAGGTAATTACTGAAGTTTCCCGTTGAATGAAGGGAATTTGACCATTGTACCCAAATTTTCCTTTTGCAGAAGGCCCTATTAAAGCCTAGGGGGACACACACACTGTGCCATTAGTACTTACACTGGTGCAATATCACTGGTTCAATTATCAATAATTCAGTTCTCTAGTGCAGATATTACACCTCTACCTCATACCTCAATATAACGCTGTCCTCAGGAGCCATCTTACCGCGTTATAGGTGAAACCGCGTTATATCAAACTTGCTTTGATCCACTGGAGTGTGCAGCCCGCCCCCCCGCAGAGCACTGCTTTACCACGTTATATCCGAATTTGTGTTATATCGGGGTAGCGGTGTACCTGAAAGTCCATAGCTCTAGTACAGTTCAGAAACACATTTCAAAGACACTTTGTTCTCAACTGCAAGACAGCTATACGTTGTAACTAGGCCTCGAAAATGCAGTTAGGATCTAGCTCAGCAAGACACATGAGCACATTTCAACTTCTTTTTTTTTTTTTTTAAATGGCTTCTGCCACAAATCTTGAGCTAACAGTAAAATAATTGTCAACACACGTCTGGGATTTGAGAGTTTTATAAGAAAAAGGACAGGAAACACGCTAAGGCCCTGCTGCTGCAATGTAATCCACATGGATGTAGGAGTCTGTCTGAGCAGATTTCACAGCAGAATTGGGACCACAGAAAGGGAAATCTCCATTGATGATCATGGGTTTTTTTTCCTTTTTCTTCAGTACAAGATTTGAAACATTAAGAATTAAGTGGCTTATAAACACAACAATAGTTTTTTGTAGGTAACTGACAAAAACACAAAAAATTCAACTTGCCTCAGAACACTATTCACGTCTTGCCCCTACAAATTGACACATTAGGCCTAAAAACTAGACAAAGCCCCATTACTTAAATTTAAAATGGATTATCCTACAGTTTACCGGGTCTCTTTTTAATGCTCTCCTAAGATTTTCAGTATGCCATTTCAATACAAGTCTCAATCATCGTTCAATTACAATTGTTCTGAAAGTTTGGGGAGCTTAAATCCAAAAATTCAACAATGAAGACATTTCTTATTTAATGATGTCTTATGAATGTCTTCAGAGTACTCAGCACTATTTTCAAGGGGAGTGATTGAATCTTAATAAAATTATCTAAGGGAAGTCTGTGATTTGTCACCAGCAACAAATACTGTAATTCTTCTTAGAATAATGAATGGAAATGCATAATTGATATTGGTTTAAACCACTGACAGTACCAAAAAAAAAAAAAAAAACAACCCACCCCAAATCGGTGAGCACAGGAACAGGCAGCAACAAAAACAGTTATTTCTAGTGAAGTACTGTCCATGGAAATTTCGTTTTAACGACTAGAGCTAAAGGCCTTGACTCATGGTCTGTATCTTCACTGTATAAATCAAGAATGAAAGAATTAACAAGTTTCAACGAATTACTCTAAATTAATAATAAAGCAGCCTTTACTCTTCACTATTGAGATAGGACTGAAATGTTAGCCAGCAGTTCTGGACACACTTTGAGTTTCCTCTTCTTACTCAGGTTTCCTATGGCCAAGCTAAATTTACTTTTACAACTACCAACGCCTCCCAGACTAGCTCTCTGCTAAGATTATTACATGTCCAGGTGCTTTTTTATTTATTTATTTATTTATTTTAGCTGTTTGAACCACAACTATCGTGTAGGAGCGCTCAGAGTATCCAGGTCTGTCCCCAGGCACCCGTAAAACACTGTAATATTCCCTCGGACATGAAGAAAGATCCCCCAAAGCATCGGGCTCCCTTTGGAACCGGTTTCCTTTTGGTTTCAGTTCGGTTGTAAATCCGAGCACACGCTATTGGGAGGGGGCTCTGGCAGCGGTAGCAAAGTCCGCAGGAAGTTGGCCTGCATGACTCCACGCAGGGAGTTAAATCCACTTACTGTAAGCAGAACAGCTGTCTGGCAGCCCCACGTCGGGAGTCTCCCCAGTCACACCAAAGCACCTGCTCCCTGCAGCTCCACACCTAGCCCTGCTCTCGGCACCCCCATGTTCCCCTCTGTCTGCACAGCGACCTGCCCTGACACCCCCTAGATAACCCCCAGGTCCCTGCCAAAGTCCCAGCAGCCATGCCCCCTTCCCCCCATGCCTCTCCAAGCCCTGATCCGGGACTCTCATCTCCCTTCCCTGCAGCCCCAAACTCCCCCCGTGCCCCTTTCCCTCCCCGCCCCCAGCCCTAACCACACTGCCCCCCGCGCCCGCCCTCGCTGGCCCCTTTGTCCGCAGCGCCCCCCCCCTCTCCCCGTGCAGCCGTGGGGGGCTGGCGGGGACGCTACCGCGCGTCCTTACTTGGAGTTGTCTTTGCCGCCAGGGGTCCTGGCTCTGCCGCCTCCAACTTCCCCAGCGCCGGGCACCAGCCGCTTCCCCCGTCCCGCCCGGCTCCCCGCGCACGTGGGGCTCCGGCAGCCGCGCAGCGCCGCGCCCGAGTCCCGGCTCAGCCCAGAGGACGTGGCAGCACCAGCTGGGAACCGGCCGCGCCGAGCCGAGCGGCGCAGGAGGCTCCTCCCGGCTCTGCTCCAGCGGAACGCGGGGCGCCCTCTGCTGAACACAGGCTGGACCCGCTGCCCCCGCCTCCAGCCTATCCTGCCTCGGCCCAGCCCAGCTCCCCCCGGACTCTTCCCGAGCCTGGGAGCCGGAGGCCGAGCTCGGCAGCCTCAGGTAAACCCTCAACAGGCTCCGTCCTCAGGGCAGAGCTGCACCCTGGAGGCTGCTCCCAGGGGACACGTTCTAGTTTAGCGTCTATTCTTATTCCTTTAGAGTGTGGTAACACAAACACGCACCCCCCAGCTCCAAACCCTGCAAAGAAATTCAGCCCCTGCCCTTCTCTAAACGCAGGAGATACACGATGAGTTTTACAACATGTCTAGAAAGTTGCTTAACAAACCCAGGCACAGCTGGGCCCAGGGAGGAGGGGATTTCCCGAAGCTGAAGGACTTTCACAGAAAATGCCCTACCTGCACCTCCCTCCTGTTTCAATGGAGAGAATTGAACTGTGGTAAATGCAATATATTGCACGGGGAGAGAGGCCATCCCTCAGGTAGGGTGACCAGATGTCCTGATTTTATAGGGACAGTCCCAATTTTTGGGTCTTTTTCTTATATAGGCGCCTATTACTCCCCACCCCCTGTCCCGATTTTTCACACTTGCTGTCTGGTCACCCTATCCTCAGGTAGTCTGGTCCCAAGCCAGTTAGGTTATGTAGATCTTTGCACTCCAAGGAAATCTTAACCTAAATTCTGCAGCAAGGGACATGGGCCCTGTAGATGGAACATAATTTAGATCGTTAAGTCAAGCCCTTGAGCATGTTCAACCTCAATTCAGCCCCCTTGTGCAGTATGACAGGTTCTTAACCTTTTTCTTTCTGAGTCCCCTCTCCCCCTGCAACATGCTATAATAACGCCACGGCCCACCTGCGCCACAACAACTAGTTTTCTGCATATAAAAGTCAGGGCTGATGTTAGGGGGTAGCAAACCGGGCAATTGCCTGGGCCCTCTGTGAAGCTACATTGCACAGGCTTTGGCTTCAGCCCCAGGTGGTGGGGTTCAGGGCCATGGGCTTAAGCCCCATGCAGCGGAGCTTCAGCTTTCTGTCCTGGGCCCCAGTGAATCTAGTGCTGGCCCTGCTTGAAGGCCCACCTGAAACCTGCTCGCTGCCCCCCAAGGGGGCCCAGACTGCTGGTTGAGAACCACTGCAATATGATACAGTTTTTAATTACGTGATTACATACAATTTTTTCTATGGGAGCTTCAGGGGAAGTACCTGGAGGCGTGGCAAGGACAGCGCACGCGGAGCCCTCGGTCCCCTCCCCCAGGGGCCGCAGCGCTTCCTGGAGCGGCGTGGCGTGGGGCCAGGAGAGGCATGCAGGGAGCCTGCCCTGGCCCCGGTGCGCGCTGCTGCCACCCCAAAGCCACTTTAGGTAAGCGGCGCCGGGCCAGAGCCCGAACCCCTCCTGCACCCCACACCCCAACCCCCTGCCTGCACCTCACACTCCTCCTGCATCCCAACTCTCTGCCCTAAGCCCCCTTGTACACCCCGCACCCCTCCTGCACCCCAATTCCCTGCCCTGAGCTCCCTGCTGCACCCCTCCTGCATCCCAATCCCCTTCCCTGAGCCCCCTCATGCACTCCGCACCCCTCCTCTGCCCCAATCCCTTGCCCTGAGCCCCTTCCTGCACACCGCACCCCCTCCCACACCCAACACTCCCTCCCGCACCCCAACCTCCTGCCCCAGCCCTGCATACAATTTCCCCACCCAGATGTGGCCCTCAGCCCAAAAAGTTTGCCCACCCCTGCAGTAGAGGCTCATGCATTTAGCTCCAAAGATCGCAGATTTGATCCTGCCCGCTGATGACTGGGGTCTGGCAGCATTACACATACACCCAAAGTTATAAGGGGCTGGTGACAGAGCCCCCTTACTGGTCTGGGTGATCCCCAAAACATCACACAGGTATTAACTCATAGTCCACATTTTGCATTTCTGTTGAGAACCTCAGTTCTTTCCAGTTGTGAGCAAATTTCTAATCTCCAGGCACGCTGCCCCTTCGAGATTAGAATCTGACTTTCAGGATGCAAAGAAATGTTATTGCCGATGTTTAAGTCACACTGAGCTGCTTGGGGCTAGAGCAGAGAAGAAATAAAATTGTATTTTCTAAGGCAGGGGTGGGCAAACTTTTTGGCCCGAGGGCCACATCTGGAAATAGAAATTGTATGGTGGGCCATGAATGCTCAGAAAATTGAGGTTGGGGTGCGGGAGAGGGTGAGGGTTCTGGTTGGGGGTGTGGGATCCTGGGTGGGGCCAGAAATGAGGAATTCAGGGTGTGGGAGGGGGCTCCATGATGGGGTGGGGGAATAAGGGGTGGGAGTGGGGTGAGGGCTCCAGCTGGGGGTGCAGGCTCTGGGGTGGGGCTGGGGATGAGGAGTTTGGGGTGTAAGAGGGTGCTCTGGGCTGGGACTTAGGGATCAGGGCTGGGGCAGAGGGTTGGGGTGCAGGAAGGTGTGCAGGCTCTGGCTGGGGGTGCGGGCTCTGGGGTGGGCTTGGGGATGAAGGGTTTCGGGTGCAGAAGGGTGCTCCAGGCTGGGATCGAGGGATTCAGCGGATGGGAGGGGGATCAGGGCTGGGGCATGGGGAGAGGCTCAGGGGTGCAAGCTCCGGCTGGTGCTTACCTCAAGCGACTACCAGAAGCAGCGGCATGTCCCGTCTCTGGCTCCTACAGGGAGGCATGGCCAGGCGGCTCTGCACACTGCCCTGTCAGCAGGCACCGTTCCTGCAGCTCCCATTGGAACAGCCCCCGACCTTGCTCCCCAGCTGGAGTGCCGGATGGGGGCAAGCCCCAGCGGGAGCTCAAGGGCTGGCTTAAAATGGTTGGTGGGCTGGATCTGGCCCGTGGGCTATAGTTTGCTCACTCCTGTTCTAAGGGCTTGTCTACAATTGAAATGCTACAGTGGCACAGCTGTAGTGCTTCACTGTAGACTCTACCTACACCGATGGGAGGCGTTCTCCCATTGGCGTAGGTAATCCACCACCCCGAGAGGCAGTAGCTAAGTCAACAGAAGAATTCTTCCATCAAGCTAGTGCTGTCTACGCCGGGAGATAGGTCAGCTTAACTAGGTCTCTCAGGGGTGTGGATTTTTCACTCCAGGCCTAAAACACCTTTCATGCTGTGGGTATCTCAAAGGGCTTTATGAAGCAATGTTAGATGGGGTAGTGCAGTGGTTGTGTGTACAAATGTAGTAGCCATTCTAGTTCCCAAACACTTATCTTGGACTCTGTGGGCCCAAACACCAGGTTAGCCATAATCTTTGAAGAGTACTATTAAATATTTAACTTTCACCTGCACAGCCATGGGAGATGGACAGAAGGGATCACAATTTGAAATTGGCACTGAAGGACAGATTATTATTACAGTGTTCCAAATTCATTCCCGGTGTAGCTTCAGTGGAGTTACCTAAGGGATGAATGTGGCCCAGTATGTTTAATATTAAATTGAATAGGTAAATCTTTCTTTCTATTTTGGATTCTGTGAATTATGTATTAAAGGTCAGACTTTGTACAACCTTTATATGATTAAGGTTTTTATATATTTATGTACAATTGTGAGAGAAAGTTATGTGAATAAAATACATCAGCCCAGCGTAAAGGTTGTATGAATGCTGGTCACTGAGAATTTTCTATTTAATTGTCTGGGACCAGGACCTAAGAATCTATGTTTGTGTCAGAACTATTCATAGGCCCTAGGTTTGTGATTTTCATTCTTTTTAATATTTGTGTTTTTAAAGGACATGTGTAATGGTACATCTTTACTTGAATTGCACTTTGCAAACTTAATTTAATCAAGTTTTTTGTTATTTAATTGCTAGTCTGGTCTGGGTGAATGTTTATTATAAACCTCTAGTTTAAGACAGTACTACAAAATTTCAAAAAATTTGCAGGTTTCACATATCATATTGTATAATAGCTACAGTCTTTCACTTAAGGATGTCAAAATGCTTCAAACATATCATTAATTAATTCTCATAACATCTCTGCAAATATTATCATAACTATTTAATAGATGGGTAAAATGAAGTACAGAAAGGTTAAGCAACTTGACCAACATTACAAGCAAGTCAGTAGCAGAATTGGGAAAAGAATGCAGAAATCCTAGTTCCCGGTCTAACAATTGCACACTCTTCCCAATGGAATATCAATGTAGGTCAAAGATCAGAAGTGCTAAAGAAGTCTGAAGATATGCTTCTGTAATATTTTTGGACTTTAAAATGCATAATTAGTCGATTATTAATTAAGTTTTATTGTGTATTTGTGCTGAAATACCACAATAGGCAATCTCAAAACTTTACATAGATAAATCTGTCTAATACTGGCTGATATATGATGAACAGTTATTCTAACTTTTCTAACTTCAACATTTGGATGTAATTTACATAGATTTTATGTCAACAAAATGATGTAACACCAGGACATTGTCAGTTACGTAAAAAACAGAATCAGGTCTAACTATTCATAACAATGACTATATGAGGGCAAATGGGATTTCCCATCTGCTCCTGTCCATGATAAACATGATTAAGTACATTTTTGTGTGGTTATTGATTTATTTACCTGTTTTCCTCTGAATGCAGGGCATGTGCTATACATTTTGTCCAAGAGAAATAGGGCAGTTTGGGGTATTGATTGTAGTCAGCAATTCAGTACAGTAAGTCAAAAGATTTGGCTGAAATTTTAAGATATTGACATTTGTGTTCTAATACTCTTTAAAAATGTACATCACTTCCCAGTAAAAACCTCTTTTGGCTTCATATACAAAACCTAATGCCAGGAGGAATTGTTATTATCTTTACTATTTTATTCAAAAATCTGTAAAAAAAAAAAAAAAGTTTTCTCAGACAATTTGGAGTTATGAAAAAACCCGACTTAAAAATTGCTTATAATTTGTAGATGATTTTGTATGCTAACATAACTCAAAGATTTTTAAAGCATTTTTATTTTACCAAAACAGTACAGTATCTCCAGTGAACCAATAACTCAACAGTAATAGCATCCACCAAAAAACAAAACAAAACCCCATCAACAAGAAAAAACGCTACCAGCATGTGACTGGGTTTGCTCCTCTTTCTCCTCCACAATAATAAGTGCTGTGGGGAAAGGCTGTTGGACAGCTGCTTGTGAAAGAGAAGGGGAAGATAAGCAAGTAGGGCTCCACACCTAGGGTTTTAGAACTGGGATGAATGCCAAGCTAGGAGGCACCGATTAAGTCACTTTAACTTCCTTGTTAATCTTTGAGGAAAAGACCTTGCTGACTGTAGCTGCAGTATTTTTTCTTCCTGCTGAGTCGTTCCTTGCTTGGAGGAATTTTCCCAATCAATTAAGGTAATTACATCCCTCCTGTGTCCATGCTTATAGTGGTGGACTGTTCATAGGAATGTAAACGACTCCTGGGTCACCAACTTCCCTAAGACACAATGGACAGGCCTACACTACAGAACTTTTGCCAGCAGAGCCCCCTAGTGGAGAACACAGCATAAGCCGACAGAAGGAGTTCTGGTACAGCTAAACCAGCTCCCTGAATGACATTAGTTAAACCAGCAGAAACAGACTTCGGTTGGCATAGTTGCATCTATATTGGGGTTTTTGCCAACATAGCTGTATCAGCCAGAGGGTGTGATTTTTTTCACACTCCTAGCCAACAGAACTATGCCAGCAAAACTTTGTAGTCTGAACTAAGCCAAGGTCACCAGCAGGTACTATTGTCCAACATACACCACCTGGCAGAAGTGGCAGGCAGCCTTCCTACACTGGCCCCTTGAAAAGCCAGAGAACTGATTTATATACAGTTATATATAAAGTACATGCAGGCTGGAGTCAGCTTTTGGCCAACAAGGAACACAGGGAAAGGATTTCTTGGATAGCATCTCTGTTCAAATACCGTGGAAGGGCAGCAGAAATGGAGCAGGCAAACATGGGATTAAAACGCAGTGCAGACCCAGGGAGGAGTTAGACAAGAAAGTGCAGCCCATATGGAATTTTGAGATAGGACTGGAGGACTAACAGCTCCTGAGGTTGATTTAGCCTGTATTCGCGCTGCAAAGTAAGCAACTTGCCAGCCTGGGCTGAAGCAAAACCTGAGCTCAAACCTATACCTCAGCTGTGTCTGCAAGCCTGGGCTTCAAGACCCTCAGGCCTGGGTTAGAAGTTTTTCTGTGTGATTGAAAAGAGGGGTTAGGGAAAACACCAGGCTGTAGCCTGAGCTAGCTCTGCAGGAAAGATGTACCCCTCATGGAGGGTGAAAAGTAAAGATTAAAAAACTGGCTGGCTGCCAGAAAGAAGCAGTAGGGAGGCCAGAGCCTCTGCCCAAAATTTCTGGTGGTAGACGTGGCACTAGGATGGCTTTGCACAGTCCCGTTGGACACATTCCAGAGGGATCTATTAGGCTTCTGCTTCTCCTACACAACGGCCTTATTACCCTGTTTCCCCGAAAATAAGACAGTGTCTTATATTAATTTTTGCTCCCAAAGATGCGCTAGGTCTTATTTTCAGGGGATGTCTTATTTTTCAGAAATGAAAAATGCCTTATTATCGGTGGATGCCTTATTATCGGGGAGGTCTTATTATCGGGGGGATGCCTTATATTACAACGAGAGGCAAAACTGTAAGTAGGCCTTATTTTCGGAGGATGTCTTATTTTCGGGGAAACAGGGTATTAGCATTCCCATGAGCATCTTTCCTGTCTCCTCTCATTTTATTGGCTTCTTGAAGAGATAAAGATGCTACAGCCCTCAATGCTGCCTGTATGCTGAAAGCACCCATCTGTGTCTCCTCCTCAGTCACAGCTTTCACACAGATGTGTGAGTGCCTGAAAGAGAGATGCATAGCTGCATGGATGAAAATCAGCTGGCTCAAGCGCAACCAATGCCAGCAGGAAATGCCAGTAGCTGGCCAGGACTTCGACCTCACCATCTGGTGACTGTGTTTAGCCAGCAGTTATCCAGGTAGACTGCATTCTCTGGATGAGGTTGGACTCCTGAACACTCAAGGGAGGTGGGGGGCGGTGTCAGAGGTGACAGACGTCAACTTCTGTTTTTGACCAACCAGGAGGTCAGACCTCTTTTCTGCCAGAGAAGGTCCTCCCCACAATCATTAATTCCAGGTTGGAACTGTTGCAACTCAGTCTGTCTGGGCTGAGGGAGAAGGCTGCCCAGAGACTCCCCGTTGTTCTATATGCAGCAGCCCGCCTTTTGAACAAGAAAAGTGGGCAAGAACACCAGTGTTCTGTACACTCCTTTGGCTCCACTTTCAATTCTAGATACAAAATCCTGGGTCCTAGTCTATAACACTCTGCATAGGCTAGGGCCTGGCTGTCTTAGAGACCATGTCTCCATCTGCAGTTCCCTGAAACAGCAGCTTTCATCAGGGATACTGAAGCCCACAGTAAAACTTTTGAGAATGCTGTGCCTCCAGCTCCCCAAAGAAGCCCCAGATTGTGGAACTCATCATCACAGAATGAATCCCAGACTAACAATGGTTAGAGAGCAATGGGAGAGCCACTTTTTCACAAAGGCCATTCCATAAGGGCAGAGCTAAAGAATGACCCAGCGCTTCATAGATTAAGGAAACAGTGGGGGAGATGAAAGAAGAGAGCAAGAGAGGGAAAGCAAAATATTGTTTTAAAACCTATATAGCACCAGCTAAACCTAGCACTAGATGTCAGCATCCTTTGCAGTAAAAACTTCTCAGATGATTTATTTTTGGGTTTCCTCCTTTCCCTATTCTCTACTCAGGTCTGTATCCCCATGGGAATCTCTCTATATTGCCCCAGCAGGATCATTTCTCTCCCCCCACTCCTCTCTTTCTCTCACACACAACTTCACAGATTTGTTTGCTGTCAAGATGTATTTTAAACCTCCAAAATGCCTGACAGCACCAAGGGCCTAGTTCTGCTCCCTAGACCCTGCATTTTTTTCTCCTGGTGAGAACTTACCTGGTGGGTAACTTAGGTGAATGACAGTACGTGCCTTCCCTGCAGTGCTAGCTAACCAGTTCAAGAGTGAGCAAACGCTATTACTATGTGGAGGTTATTTAATAGCTTCCGAGAAATGAGAATTCCATCTAGTTCTTAACTGGTATTCTTGATGGCAACCTCATTAGAGAGGCCATTGACTGAACTAGCTAAGAGACTGCATTACTCTCTCTCTCTCTTCTGGAGGAGATTCCTCCAAAAGCAGGCAGTTCCATATTGCCAAGGCAATAGGAGCATCATGCATTGCTGCTGTTCCTGCTGGACTTGTTCTGCAAACAGCAGACTACAGTCTCCTGGGCTGCCTATGTGATGCATCACCACAAACACTAAAATTCACTTAATACGTTTTTTTAGTTTGGGGACTAAATGCGATTTACCAAAGAGAAGCTGTCTTGAGAAGAACATGTGAATTGTGACAGAAAATAAAGAGCCAACTCCTCAGCTGGTGTAATGTAGCATAGCTCCACTGAAGTCAATGGAACTACGCTGATTTACACCAACTGAAATCCTGGCCCACTGGCATTTAAAGTGAAGAGTAAAACATGAAAACTCTTCTTTTTCTCTGCAACTCCTCGTTATGCCTCCATATTACGGGACAGATGAACCGCAAAATTCCTTTCACAACAGGAGTACTACATTGAAAGATACAATACTACTACTACCACCACCACCATGTTTGTATATATCATTTTTTCCAGTAGATCTCAATGTGCTTTAACAAAGGAGGTAATTTGACAAGCTTTCGAGCCACACAGCCCTTCTTCAGTACCTGAATATCCAGTAATATAGTTTACTGCAAATAAAATGTCCAGTAATATCTTTTACCTGAAGAAGTGCTCTGTGTAAGCTCGAAAACTTGTCTCTCTCACCAACAGAAGTTGATCCAATAAAAGATATTACCTCACCCACCTTGCCTCTGTAATATCATGGGACCAACATGGCTACAACATCACTGCACATTACCATTCATGTGTTATATACACTACAAAAAGTAATATATTTTATAGGCAAATTCTGTTCTAGAAAATTTACTCTTTTGGCATATTTACAGTTGGATTTTTCATTTAAAAGAATCATTTGTAAATTCTATTTGAGAATAGGCAAGTAAACCATCTGCTTTCAAAGGCTCACAATTCCCAAACCAGGATAGATATAGGCTGTAAAAGCAAAATTTATGGTGTTATATATTTCATGCAACTTTATACAGGAGATAATGTGAACAATTATAAGTAGATCTAATAGTGTTTATTTCAATGTACTGTAGTGAAGAAAGCCTTGTCAATGTGCATGACATATCTCTTCACTTCTGTGACACATGGTGCATGTAATTTTGTGCCCCTGACACTACATAAAACTTACGAAAACAATGCCTAAAGCTCTCTAACTCACCTACCTACAATTTCATATTCAACAATCGCAAATGTAGTAGTGTATGCATAACTTATGTTGTCTCTCAGAAAAAAATAAGCTGTGAGGATATACAGCATAATTTTCTCTTCCGCCTTTCCTCTCTTCTGAAGAACCTGTCATATCTGCAAGACTGTTAGAGTCTGAACTGTGGGCTGGATCCTAAGGGGTACTGAGCAACTTCCTGCAAGATGCTAAGCACCCTCAACTCCCCTTGATCTCAGTAAGAATTGAGGTGACTGGGTAACTCACAGGAAGAACTCAGTTCTTTGCAGAATTGGGTCCAAATAAGCTAAATTATATTATGCAATTTTAGTTACAGTTGGTTGTAGTTTGACATTTCCATCACACCTTCCTTTTTAAATCACAGACATTTATTTAAATGACAAACACCTAGCTTTGCTTCCCATAGGTTTTTCACACCAATCGTCAACTTTTTTTTGTTTTTTAAAGGTTATGTTCAGTGTCAGGAAGACAAGAAGATTTTTTTGGAGAAACTTAGAAACAAAATCCTTTTCGTTTTAAAAGATCCTGTGCTGTTCATGGACTTTCAGGAGACAATTTGACTCTGTGTATAAATATACTGCTACTTTGGATCCACTTCTAATTTTCCTAAATCATAGCAAATAGGTGTCCAGATGGCTCAGACCTTTGGGAATTTTTTTCTCTAACCACTACCTTAATTCCAGCCCATAGTTATTGGCTGTTCAGTGATCTGTTAAAAGACTCAATGGCATTTCGGTGTATAGGTGTGGCTTTTGCAGCATGCCCTTAAAGCTACCTAATTCTGGCACCTACCTGTGCCCCCCCTTTGATGGCCACCTTACTGAGGCTGGGAAGGTGGAACGATGCAATCAGAGGGTGTTTTTGATTCCACGGAGGCTATGTCATATATCAGCTGGGTCCACAGTTGCTTTTATCCATTTTGATCTGTCTCGGAGATTGGGACCCTTCTTTCTGGATGTGGGTATTGCTGCAGTTCTCTGTGAGGGGTCTTCAAATGTGGAACCTATGTCTGACTGGTTGGTTCAGAACAGCCTGAACTGATGACATTTAAACCCCACCATAAAGCACAGGCTATTGGGGTGGGAGGAGCATGACACAGGCCCTTGTCTATGTTAGGGAGGGAACTATGATCAAGCTTTATTTTTATTCGAGTTGTTTATACTTGGCTTGGAGAGTGGCTTCACTTTGGTTGGCTGCAATGAGAGATTTTATCTAAGGTACTAGAATAGACAGGTTTTCCTATATTGTTAGAAACAGAAATAAATTAGGGCATGGCTACACTTGCAGATGTAGAGCACTGTGAGTTAAACCAGCCCTCAGAGAGCGCAGCAGGGAAAGTGCTGCAGTGTGTCCACACTGTCAGCTGCAAGCGCACTGGCGTGGCCACATTTGCGGCACTTGCAGCGGCACTGGGAGTGGTGCATTATGGGCAGCTATCCCACAGAGCACCTCTTCCCATTCTGGCACTGTGGCTTGTGGGAAGGGGGTGGGGCAGGGCATTCTGGGTCCTGTCCCAACGCCCTGTGATGCATTGCTTCGCATCCCAGCAATCCCTGTGCTTCCGTCCACATTTGGCGCCATCTTTCAACGTTTTTTGTACTGCGCACTCTGTCTTCCCTTTCGGTCTGCGGGAATGGAGCCCGAAGTGCCGATGAATATGCTGATGAGTCTCGCCAGCACGTCACGTTTGGCAGTCAAGTTACTCCTTAAGCTACAAACTGACAGTGAGGAGTCCGACGATGATGTCGACTCGCGTAACGCATATGACACAAGATTGCTTGTGGCATTCACATACATGCTCACCACCATGGAATGCCGCTGTTGGGCTCGGGAAACAAGCACTGAGTGGTGGGATCACATTGTCATGCAAGCCTAGGATGACGAGCAGTGGCTGCAGAACTTTCGGATGAGAAAAGCCACTTTCATGGGACTGTGTGATGAGCTCGCCCCCACCCTGCAGTGCAAGGTCACAAGATTGAGAGCTGCCCTGCTGGTGGAGAAGCAGGTGGCTATTGCAGTTGGAAGCTGGCAACTCCAGACAGCTACGGATCAGTCACTAACCAGTTTGGAGTGGGAAAGTTGACAGTTGGAATCGTGTTGATGCAAGTTTGCAGGGCCATTAATCGCATCCTGGTCTGAAGAACCGTGACTCTGGGTAACATGAATGACATTGTGGCTGGCTTTGCACAAATGGGTTTCCCTAACTGCGGAGGGGCAATAGATGGGACGCATATTCCAATTCTGGCACCAGCCCACCTAGCCTCTGAGTACATTAATCGGAAGGGATATTTCTCTATGGTTTCCAGGCATTTGTGGATCACCGGGGGCATTTCATTGACATTAACACAGGCTGGCCCAGAAAGATGCATGACACACGCCTCTTTCGGAACACTGGCTTGTTCAGGAAGCTGCAAGCCGGGACTTTCTTCCCAGACCAAAAGATCACCGTAGGGGAAGTTGAAATGCCCATTGTGATCCTTGGAGACCCTGCTTACCCTTTAATGCCATGGCTCATGAAACCCTACACAGGGAGCCTTGACAACAGCAAGGAGTGGTTCAACAACAAACTGAGTCGGTGCAGAATGAGTGTGGAGTGTGCTTTTGGCCGTTTAAAGGCCGCTGGCGCTGTCTGTATGGGAAGCTGGACCTGGCCGATGACAACGTCCCCGTGGTTAAATCCACATGCTGTACCCTCCATAACATTTGTGAAGGGAAGGGTGAAAGATTCACTTAGGCATAGAACTTGGAGGTTCAACACCTGGAGGGTGACTTTGAACAGCCAGAGAGCAGGGCTATTAGAAGGGCCCAGTGCGGGGCTGCAAGGATTAGGGATGCCTTGAGGAAGCAATTTGAAGCTGAAAGCCACCAGTAATGTTTGGTGCCTTGCACGGGCGTGAAGAGCAGTGGTTCCAATGTTAGTAGGAATCTGTCTTTGCTACACTGGCTTGCAGTGCCTGTTGCTTTCCTGGGCTAAGGTATCTTTTACTTAATGCAATAATAAAGAATGTTTTCAAAGACAAAAAATCCATTTATTTAAAAGAAAATTCATTTATTGAAAAGAAACATAACTGCTTGGGAAACAGAAAGGGCAAGGGGGTGGGGTGAGTGTGACATTATGAGAATAATATAATATCTCATTGAAAGGTGACAGGGCCAGAAAGAGTTAATTAACTCATAGACTGACCTGACCCATGGCTGAACTGTAGAGACAAGTTAGGAAGATAGATAAATGAACAGAGCTTTGAAATGCAAGTCTGCATTGTTAGAGGTAGAAGGGTAGATGTTTGCTCAGGTCTTGTGATGTAAGCAAACAAGTCTTGTCTATTGCTATAGCTTTAATTAAAGATCAAAAAAGGAATATTAACATTTATGATGATACTTGAATGAAATAGTATTATTGTCTATATGTCTCTTTGAAGGTTGTGGTAACCTGTATCTGAACTGTTTAATGGATAAATTATCCTGTGCCAATTGCCATGATGTTTAGAAGAAGGAAAGTTGAGCCTATTGTTTTCTCAGGCCAAAAGGCTGCTGGAAATGTATAAAAACATTGGGACACGATCCTTCTGCCTCTCAGATCTGCTTTGGATTTCAAGATGGGGAAGCCTTAAGCCACAAGGATTGAGATCCCCAATCATTGACTGGAGCCACCCTGAATATGGACATTGGACTATAACCTATGGACTCTATCTAAAAAGACTTTTGGCAACTAGAAGCTCACCTCTGCTATGTATCTGAACCTCAAGAATTGAATTTAAGTCTGTATGTATATTGATCTTTTAACCAACACACTCCCTCTCTTTTCTTTTTTAATAAATTTTAGCTTAGTTAATAAGAATTGGCTATAAGCATGTATTTTGGGTAAGATCTAAGTTATAATTGGACCTGGGTATGTGGCTGATCCTGTGGGATTGGAAGAACCTTTTCTTTTATACGATGAGGTAAGATTCTCAGTAATCATCATCATATCTGACGTGTGTGTCTGAAGTGTCCATGGTGGTCCTCGGAGTGGAGGTAGGGTTGCCCCAAGTATTGCATCCAGCTCTTTGTAGAAACGGCAGGTCGCGGGGGCAGCACCGGAGTGGCGGTTTGCCTCGTGGGCTTTGTGGTAGGCATTCCGTAGCTCCTTCACTTTAACCCTGCACTGCAGAGTGTCCCGGTCATGGCCCCTTTCCATCATGTCCCTTGATATCTGCCCGAAGGTATTGTAATTCCTATGGCTGAAGCGCAGCTGGGACTGGACAGCTTCCTCCCCCCAAACACTGATGAGGTCCAGCACCTTGCCATTGCTCCATACTGGGGATCACCTGGCGTGTGGAGGCATGGTCACCTGGAAAGATTCGCTGAGAGCACTCCATGCTTGGCTGAGCAAACAGGAAGGGGATTTTCAAAATTCCCAGAGAATTTGAAGGGCGGGTCTGATGGTTGGTCACCTGAAGGCAGGGCAGTAGAGTTCAAACTGATGATCAGAGTGGCTAGCACAGGCATTTTGGGACACTTCTGGAGGCCTATCAGAGCACATTAACAGACCAGGGCGTCCATACTGGCGCTGTGGCACTCCAGCCAGGGCACAGCAAGTGTTATGCCTCTTGTCGAGGCGGATTACCAGAAGCGCTCCAGCCGCGAAATCCGGGCGCTCTACATTCCTTGCCAGTGTGGACGTGTCATGAGTTAGGGCACCTGGGGCTACTTTAATGCGCTCTAACTCGCACGTGTAGCCAAACCTTTAGTAAGAAAACAGAAGTAAAATAAACTAGTGATCTCTGCTTAGCTCCTAATAGACAGGAGAAGTCCACCTGGCCAGAAACACCACAATTAGCACTAACTGGAATCCTTGGTGGCACTGGCCTTGGAGTCCCAGGACTGGACTGGCTTGCAGACTGAACTAACCCTGGGAGGCATGTCCCTCACATGGCTATGCAAGTTTAATTCCAGCCTAGAACCCTTTCATTTATTAATGGAAGGGCATCTGTGAAAGATATGAAGAAATCTGTCTGCATCAATAACCATCTCTGGGCTCAATTCCAAAGTCTCTCTTCACATTTTATTTGCAGAAGTTCATATCAGTTCAGTCCCTTGGATTCCAGCAGATAAGTCTGTAACCTCTTTTGATAATATCTCCCCAGGACTCACATTTACAATGCAGACACATGTTATATTTCATCACAGTGCTCACCTCACCACAGTTTGCTGTGGCAATAAATGATTGAGAGTGATTCTCTAGTTGTGCAAATGTGGTTACAGAATCAGGCTAATAGTGATTAGAGGAAGTTCAGCTTTGAAACTGGATCCAAATCCAAACTTCCCCAAAGTTAGGGGGTTTGACAAGTAAGTGTGTGTGGGGGGGTCGGGGGGGGGGATTGACAAGGGGTGTGTGTTTCAGATCTGGTGTTCTGATTTGGAACCATTCCTCATAGTGACAAGCATCATTAAGAACCTCAATAGTTGTAGCAGTGTCTCCTCATATCTTGACTTTTTCTATTTCCCTTCCTAAAAATATTAGGAATTAGCCTTTTTTCCCTCGGTCCATGTAGTTGTTTTCTTCTATAAAATTCAGTAACAAGAAAGAAGAAATCCAAGGCATTTATACTCTCAGAAAACCAGTCATGCAAAACATTAGTTTATGAAAGAGAGATGGTTATACTGAGTCAAAACTAACACAATTACTTACTTGAACAGGCTCAGCTACTCTACGCATTACCTAATTTTGCCTCTTTAGATTCTTACTGTTTTTCTGTTGCTGTGAGGTTCTTTTGTGCATTCTTTTATACTTTTGTTTGCCTGGACCACCACTGGCTAGAAATATAGCAATAGAAGCTGTTGTCATGGAAAATCTGAATTACCTCTACAGATATAATCTCCCTGTCACTGCTAACAAAAATGGATGCAAGATCTACAAACTATACTTATAAATCTGAGCTTGTCAGGAAAAGGGGTTTTCAGTCCCATGAAAAATAGAGATTTTGAAAAAAAAATTCCAAATCAGAACAAAAAAGCCAAAATTTCAATTTTTTCCTCTATATTATATTTTTCAAAATTCATTTTGGGTCAGTCAAAATGTTGTGTTTTGATTTTGACCCTCTTCTGTTTGTTTTTTTAAATAAAAAATAAAATGCATTGTTAAATGAAAAGTTTCAAAACAAAAAAAATCAAAACATTTTCTTTCAAACTTTTAAACAAAACTTCATTGAAATCAATATGATTCCATGAAAAAAATCATTTAATCAAAATGGCATTTCCCTATTTTAACATACATTTTCTTATGAGCTCTAGCATGTAGCTCTGCTCCTGTGAGGTCCTGAGGTCCTCCAATGAGGGCTCAGGCAAGCTGCTTGTAGGAACTTAGAGAACTGAACCTTTGTATGTCTTGGACACCTCTGCTGAGAATTACGACCTAATATGGTTGTATCAAAGGTAAACTACAAACTAAATGCAATGGCAGATAGGTATCACTTCATCTTAGCCTATCTTCTTGGGTTCTAAAATTTGCCACAGCCTGGCCTTTTCACCTTGTAATGTAGTAGCAGATGGTAAAATAGATTTTTCATTATTCTCTGTGTCCAGGAATAGATATTACTATGTTATTATTATTCTTCATTTGAAGTCATTGGGCGCCTGCTCCTCAGTCCCACTGCACAACTAGTGGTAGAATTTGGCCCTGCAAGTGTGTAACTCGAATGGGAAAGTGTAGACTGAACTGCCCACAGCTTGAAAAAGCTGAATATAGTGGACTACATGCTACCCTCTGTTATGCAGTTCAGTGAGTAGTAAAATGTGGCATATTTTTACAAAACCAAAGGGGTGCTGACCAAAATTCCACACACTGCCTGCCTAGAATTCACCTTTTACTTTCTATTGGATCTCACTAACCTGGTTGACTGGGCAACAAAATGACAGATGCACATTGGAAAACATAATCTCAACTATCTATATAAAGTTCTGGGATCTAAACTAGCTGTTACCACTCAGGAAAGATCTTGGAGTCATTGTGGATAGTTCTCTGAAAAAGTCCACTCCGTGTGCTGCAGCAATCAAAAAAACTAACAATGTAAGGTAGCATTAGGAAAATGATAGATAATAAGACAGAAAATTTCTTAATGCCATTATATGAATCCATGGTACGCCCACTCCTTGACATTCTAGTCACACCTCTCAAAAAAGATATATTAGAATTGGAAAAGGTAAAGAAAAGGGCAATAAAAATGATTAAGGGTATGGAACAGTTTCTGTATGAGGAAAGATTAAAAAGACTGGGACTTTTCAGTTTGGAAAAGGGACAGCTAAAACGGGATATGGTAGAGGTCTATAAAATTGTGAATAGTGTGGAGAAAGGGAATAAAGTGTTATTTACCCCTTCACATAACACAAGAACCAGGAGTCACCCATAGGAAGGTTTAAAACAAACAGAAGAAAGTACTCCTTCACACAACATACAGTCAACCTGTGGAACTCATTGCCAAGGGATGTTGTGAAGTCCAAAACTATAACTTGGTTCAAAAAAGAATTAGATAAGTTCATGGAGGATAGGTCCATCAATGGGTCTTAGCCAAAATGGTCAAGTATACAACCCCCTGCTCTGGGTGTCTGTAGTCTCTGATTGCCAGAAGCTGGGAGTGGACAACAGGGGGGATCGCACAATGATTGCCTGTTCTGTTCATTCCTTCTGAAGCACTTGGCATTGACCACTGTCAGAAGATGGGATATTGGACTAGATGGACCATTGGTCTGACCCAGTATGGCCGTTCTTATGTACAGTGTTTTTCACTTCCTACCGTATGCTGTCACGGAGCGTTGCTGTGCACATGCACAGAGTGTCTTTTTCCCTTCCAGAGGCTGCCACATTTCAGTACTGGGAGATGTAATTTGAATATAAAGTTTGTAAAGCAGTTTGGGATCTTGGTTTTAGGATTAAAGACCCTATAGAAATATAAGGCTGTATTATTTATAGACATTTGTGGTGCTGACCATAACAATGGATTTATCATCACACAATACACCTGTAAGGTAGGGAAGTATTATTACCCCAATTTCACCAATGAGGAATTAAGCTTAATTAAGAGAGAGTCTTGCCCTAGGGCACACAGGAAGTCTGCAGCAGAGCAGCAAAGTAAACCTAGATCAAGTGTGTCCCAATCCTACGCCACAAGACTGTCCTGTCACTGTTATCATTGTTACTTAGTTAGGAATAATTACTGCAGTCTTCCTTTCACACTGAGGGAATGGAGCATGAAGGTCTTACTGCTCACTGTGTAGTTAGAAGAATGTGAACAAATAGCTATTCAGAGAAGTATGCTATTGAAGATCTACATTGGTTCAATCAGTCTGCAGCTCACAACTGTGAAATGGCCTGTTTTCTCGAGCTCGTCAGCAACGTATATCATTCACTTGACAACACATGAAACTTGAATTGGCTTATATACAGCAATTTCCAGTTGAAGTGTTGGTTAAATTGATACATTCACACAGGGAAATGAAGTAAGGATGTTCTCTCTCTCTATTTATTGGTGAGGAAAGTCCTGCATGAATATCCTCCTTAAGTACTAAGAGCAGAGGAAGAGTGTCTGTGTATGAGGGGAAAGATGGGGGGAAAAGGGGAAGCAATTGTAACGCTGACAGACCCCGTGATCATTGGTGGCCAGGATCAAACCTGGGACCTGTGGAGTGTAATGCATGAGCATCTACTGCATGAACTAAAAGACATACATTCTTTAGCCAAGGCTGTAGCCAGACTCATCAATCTCTAGCTAGTCTAGCTGCCACTCGAAGAGGCCAGAGTGCCACACCAAGCAGGCATGGATTACACAATAAAGAGGAGAGAGAATGTTTCTTTTGAGCAAATTGCTTTATTCTTTTCCTTATTGTTCTTATCTCCCTTTTTGAAGCCAATGAGAACATGCATTCACCCCACACAGCCACTGCACAACTAGTGGTAGAATTTGGTCCTAAATGTATAACTGCGATGAATGGAAGGCAGGCATTCCTTGCTGAAATGAGTGGAAGGTGGGCTGACTACCCTCTTGAAAGAAGACAATCATTTCGGTAAGTAGGGAGAGCCCAGGAATCATGACTATTCCTCACCAGCTAGGAAGGGTATGCGTCAGTCTCATCAAGTGGCTCTGATATTTTATAGTTCTTCTAGGGTTCCCTGTGTGAACGGTCCAAATTCTGTGGAAGAGGGTATGGATTTATGGCTTATGTGCATGGCAATCAGTTCTCATAATCCTGCCTTGGATTCAGGTGATCTTATCTGCAAAGCAGGCTGGAAATTCTTCCCAATGAGCAGTGCTGGGTCTTTCTGGAGCTGAACGGGGGCATTAACATTGCAGTTTATGATTCAGTATAGCTCTGCTGAGCATGACTTCCTGGCTGTTCTGGTGTAGGAAAAAAAGAAACTCTTGGCATTTTGTACAACTGTGGCATAAGACAGGAGGAATTCCTTATGCTTTAGGTTGTCAATGGCTGCTAGTGTTTTCTGCCACTGACATTCATTCTCCTTTCTTAGGGTATGTCTACACTACGAAATTAGTTCGAATTTATAGAAGCCGGTTTTATTGAAATCGGTTGTATACAGCCGATTGTGTATGTCCACACAATAAAATGCTCTAGGTGCTCTAGTCGGCAGACCTCGTCCACAGTACGAGGCTAGCGTCGACTTCCGGAGCATTGCACTATGGGTAGCTATCCCACAGCTATCCCACAGTTCCCGCAGTCTCTGCCGCCCCTTGGAATTCTGGGTTGAGATCCCAATGCCCGGATGATGCAAAACAGTGTCGCGGGCGGTTCTGGGTACATGTCGTCAGGCCCCTCCCTCCCCCGTCACAGCAACGGCAGACAATAGATTCGCGCCTTTTTATCTGGGTTACCTGGGTTACCTGTGCAGACAACATGGAGCCCGCTCAGCACAGCTGAGCTCACCATCACCATATGTCCTCTGGGTGCCGGCAGACGTGGGACTGCATTGCTACACAGCAGCAGCTGCTAACTGCCTTTTGGCGGTAGACGGTGCAGTAGACTGGTAGCCTTCATCGGCGATCTGGGTGCTGGCAGCCGTGGGGCTTGCCTTTTGGCAGTAAATGGTGTATTATGACTGTTAGCCGGCCTATTACAAGTCGGGTCATCGCACGTTAGCAGAGTCTTCCCTGAGCAGCAGCTCGTGCAATAGGCCTGAAGACCATCGTCATACACCGCCCAGTATTTGCTGCCAAGCACCCAGAAAGATGCCGAGGGCTATCAGTCACGCTGCACCGTCGTCTTAAGATGTAAAAAATAGATTTTCTCTGTATTCATTTGCTTCCCCCTCCCTCCGTCAACAGGGTTTTCAGTTTAATCTTTGGGGGGGACCAGTCTGTGACAGTTGTTTGTGTCTCTCCCTGATGCACAGCCACCGTTCTTTATTTTAATTCCCTGTGCCTGTACGCCATGTCGTCACTCGGCCCCCCTCCCTCCTTCCCCTAGGCCGTCAGATACTACGTTTGCGCCACAGCTCGAGCCGAGAAGCGGTTCGCGCCTTTTCTTTGAATTCTGGGTTGAGATCCCAATGCCCGGATGATGCAAAACAGTGTCGCGGGCGGTTCTGGGTACATGTCGTCAGGCCACTCCCCCCTCGTCACAGCAACGGCAGACAATAGATTCGCGCCTTTTTACCTGGGTTACCTGTGCAGACAACATACCACGGCAAGCATGGAGCCCGCTCAGCTCAGCTGAGCTCACCGTCACCATATGTCCTCTGGGTGCCGGCAGACGTGGGACTGCATTGCTACACAGCAGCAGCTGCTAACTGCCTTTTGGCGGTAGACGGTGTAGCATGAGTGATAGCCGTGGGGCTGGCAGCCGTAGTGCTGCATTGCACCAGCCCCTTGCAGGCGATGGTATATTATGACTGGTACCCGTCGTCGTCGTACTGGTATGGCTGTCAATCATGGCCACCTGGGCAGACATGCTACTGTTTCGATGATGACGGTTACCAGTCATAATATACTATTTTCTGCCAATTGCCCAATATTGTCTGCTAAGCACCCAGAAGAGGCCGAGGGCGATGCTGGGTGCTGGCGGACGTGGGGCTGGCAGACGTGGGGCTGCATTGCTACACAGCAGCAGCCCCTTGCCTTTTGGCAGATGATGGCATATTATGATTGGTATCCGTCATCGTCATACTGGTATGGCTGTCACTCATGCTGCAGCGTCGGCTGCCACCTTAAGATGTAAAAAATAGATTTGTTCTGTGTTCATTTGCTTCCCCTTCCTCCGTGAAATCAACGGCCTGCTAAGCCCAGGGTTTCCAGTTTAATCTTTGGGGGGACCATTCTGTGTGACAGTTGTTTGTGTTTCTCCCTGTTCCTGTACCTGTACGCCATGTCGTCACTCGGCCCTCCCTCCCTCCCGCCCTCCTTCTCCTGGTCAATCAGATACTACTTTCGCGCCTTTTTTCTGACCAGGCGCCATAGCTAGCACTGGGATCATGGAGCCCGCTCAGATCACCGCGGCAATTATGAGCACTATGAACACCACGCGCATTGTCCTGGAGTACATGCAGAGCCAGAACATGCCAAGGCGAAACCCGGACCAGGCGAGGAGGCGATTGCAGCGCGGCGACGAGAGTGATGAGGAAATTGACATGGCCATAGACCTCTCACAAGGCACAGGCCCCAGCAATGTGGAAATCATGGTGTTACTGGGGCAGGTTGATACCGTGGAACGCCGATTCTGGGCCCGGGAAACAAGCACAGACTGGTGGGACCGCATCGTGCTGCAGGTATGGGACGATTCCCAGTGGCTGCGAAACTTTCGCATGCGTAAGGGCACTTTCATGGAACTTTGTGACTTGCTTTCCCCTGCCCTGAAACGCCAGGATACCAAGATGAGAGCAGCCCTCACAGTTGAGAAGCGAGTGGCAATAGCCCTGTGGAAGCTTGCAACGCCAGACAGCTACCGGTCAGTCGGGAATCAATTTGGAGTGGGCAAATCTACGGTGGGGGCTGCTGTGATCCAATTTGCCAGGGCAATGAAAGACCTGGTGATAGCAAGGGTAGTGACTCTGGGCAACGTGCAGTCAATAGTGGATGGTTTTGCTGAAATGGGATTCCCAAACTGTGGCGGGGCCATAGACGGAACCCATATCCCTATCTTGTCACCGGAGCACCAAGCCACCGACTACATAAACCGCAAGGGGTACTTTTCAATGGTGCTGCAAGCCCTGGTGGATCACAAGGGACGTTTCACCAACATCAACGTGGGATGGCCGGGAAAGGTACATGATGCTCGCGTCTTCAGGAACTCTGCTCTGTTTCGAAAGCTGGAGGAAGGGACTTTCTTCCCGGACCAGAAAGTGACCATTGGGGATGTTGAAATGCCTATCGTGATCCTTGGGGACCCAGCCTACCCCTTAATGCCATGGCTCATGAAGCCATACACAGGCAGCCTGGACAGGAGTCAGGACCTGTTCAACTACAGGCTGAGCAAGTGCCGAATGGTGGTGGAATGTGCATTTGGACGTTTAAAAGCGCGCTGGCGCAGCTTACTGACTCGCTCAGACCTCAGCGAAAAGAATATCCCCATTGTTATTGCTGCTTGCTGTGCGCTCCACAATATCTGTGAGAGTAAGGGGGAGACCTTTATGGCGGGGTGGGAGGTTGAGGCAACTCGCCTGGCCGCTGATTACGCGCAGCCAGACACCAGGGCGGTTAGAGGAGCACAGCAGGGCGCGGTGCGCATCAGAGAAGCTTTGAAAACGAGTTTTGTGACTGGCCAGGCTGCTGTGTGAAACTTCTGTTTGTTTCTCCTTGATGAACCCTCCAACCCCCCCCCCCGACCCGGTTCACTCTACTTCCCTGTAAACCAACCACCCCACCCCACCCTCCCCTCCCCTCCCGCTTGCAGAGGCAATAAAGTCATTGTTTTTTCACATTCATGCATTCTTTATTAGTTCCTTACAGAGGTGGGGGGATAATTGCCAAGGTAGCTGGGATGGGTGGGGGAGGAGGGATGGAAAAGGACACACTGCATTTTAAAACTTTAACTCTTATTGAAGCCCAGCCTTCTGATGCTTGGGCGATCATCTGGGGTGGAGTGACTGGGTGGCCGGAGGCCCCCCCACCGTGTTCTTGGGCGTCTGGGTGAGGAAGCTATGGAACTTGGGGAGGAGGGCTGTTGGTTACACAGGGGCTGTAGCGGCGGTCTCTGCTCCTGCTGCCTTTCCTGCAGCTCAACCATACGCTCGAGCATATCACTTTGATGCTCCAGCAGACGGAGCATTGCCTCTTGCCGTCTGTCTGCAAGCTGACGCCACCTATCATCTTCAGCCCGCCACCTCTCCTCTCGTTCATGTTGGGCTTTTCTCATCTCCGACATTGACTGCCTCCACACATTCTGCTGTGCTCTATCAGCCTGGGCGGACATCTGCAGCTCCGTGAACATCTCGTCCCTCGTCTTACGTTTTCTCTTTCTAATGTTCACGAGCCTCTGCGAAGGAGAAACATTTGCAGCTGGTGGAGGAGAAGGGAGAGGTGGTTAAAAAAGACACATTTTAGGGAACAATGGGTACACTCTTTCATTACAAGGTCGCATATTTCGGCTTGCAGGCAGCCATCGTAGGCCACAGTGTTTTGGCTTTTTTAACCTTCTTAACATGTGGGAAAGGTTGCAAACAGCAGCGCATTTCCCATATCAAGGATGAATTGGGTTGTCCATTTAAAATGGGGTTTCAATGTGAAAGGAGGGGGCTGCGGTTTCCCGGTTAACATGCGGCACAAACACAAGTAAACCACCCCCCCCACACACACACGATTCTCTGGGATGATCACTTCACCCCTCCCCCCCACCGCGTGGTTAACAGCGGGGAACATTTCTGGTCAGAATAGCAGGAACGGGCGCCTCTGAATGTCCCCCTTAATAAAATCACCCCATTTCAACCAGGAGAGCTTTCTGGAGATGTCCCTGGAGGATTTCCGCTCCATCCCCATACACGTTAACAGACTTGCTTGCTTTTTTTTTGTAATGTTTACAAATATTTACAAAGTTACACTCACCAGAGGTCTCCTGTGTGCCCTGAGGGTCTTGGGTGAGTTCGGGGGTTACTGGTTCCAGGTCCAGGGTCACAAACATATCCTGGCTGTTGGGGAAACCGGTTTCTCCGCTTCCTTGCTGCTGTGAGCTACCTACAGTACCTCCATCGTCATCTTCCTCGTTCCCCGAACCGTCTTCCCTGTGTGTTTCTCCAGTGAGAGAGTCATAGCACACGGTTGGGGTAGTGGTGGCTGCACCCCCTAGGATCGCATGCAGCTCCGCGTAGTAGCGGCAAGTTTGCGGCTCTGCCCCGGACCTTCCGTTTGCTTCTCTGGCTTTGTGGTAGGCTTGCCGTAGCTCCTTAATTTTCACGCGGCACTGCTGTGTGTCCCTGTTATGGCCTCGGTCCTTCATGGCCTTGGAGATCTTTTCTAATACTTTTCCATTTCTTTTACTGTTACGGAGTTCAGCTATCACTGCTTCATCTCCCCATATGGCGAGCAGATCTCGTACCTCCCGTTCGGTCCATGCTGGAGCTCTTTTGCGATCCTGGGAGGACTCCATCACGGTTACCTGTGCTGATGAGCTCTGCGTGGTCACCTGTGCTCTCCACGCTGGGCAAACAGGAAATGAAATTCAAACCTTCGCGGGTCTTTTCCTGTCTACCTGGTCAGTGCATCTGAGTTGAGAGCGCTGTCCAGAGCGGTCACAATGAAGCACTGTGGGATAGCTCCCGGAGGCCAATAACATCGAATTCCGTCCACACTACCCCAATTCCGACCCGCAAAGGCCGGTTTTATCGCTAATCCCCTCGTCGGAGGTGGTGTAAAGAAACCGGTTTAAAGGGCCCTTTAAGTCGAAAGAAAGGGCCTCGTTGTGTGGACGTGTCCAGGCTTAATTCGGTTTAACGCTGCTAAAGTCGACCTAAACCCGTAGTGTAGACCAGGCTTTACAGTCAGAGCACATAATAACAACTCCTGTACATGTTAGGGAAAGAGATCAGACCATGTGCTTTATTATTTAACTAGTTGGCCATAGCTACGACAGAAAACATTTTCCATTCCTGTTTCTGCTGAGTGAAAAATATTTCATTAAAACCTTTAAATAAATTAAATACCCCCATTGTGCATCATTTAATTTCAGTCTCTTTTATATTAAAATCATTTTTGTCTTTCACCTTTGCACAGCTCCTATATGTTTAGTACCATTTTCAACAACTTACTATCATGCAGTGCTAAACAAAGCTTTTACATGGTGGGCTTATTTTACTTCCAGCATAGATACTGGTCCTTAATTACCCCAGTATTGTTTTAAACTCCCTCAACACTTTCCTGTCTGGTGTTCTGCGCTGGAATAACACTTTCATATTATTGTATGTATTTACAGTCGGAGGCTTGACAGGAGGCAAAGGCAATCAAACCACATTGTCTGGCATAACAGTGGAGCAACTGCCATGTTTCTTATGCAGAAGATTAATAATAGGCTCTGCTATCTGTATAACACAAAATATGTCATGCTGAAAAGTTGCATCCTGTGTGATATTGTCACCATGGGAGCCCAACATGAGACATTCAAGAGAGGAATTTTAATCTTTAATCATGAAGCCTATTGCTTAAATATCAAACAATAAAGCTCTTCTGCCGATGTCAGACTAAGATGCTAAGTTTAGACAGAGGTTATAAACGACATCCCTTTTCAGCAAGAAGGTGGCAATTAGCAGGTTGCTCACAAATAACTCTTTTAATTAAAAGCTTTAGGGGCCATATTCTGCTTAGATGCACAATGAAGGTTATGCTGATGTTGCAGTAGTCCAGGTGGCAGAAGATTGTGGCACAAGCTAAGGTATTAGTATGGGGAAGAGAGAAAGGGGCAATTTTATAATTATTATTGAAGGAAAATAGACAATATTTGATGAAATTTCAGGTGGAAAGAAAGAAAGAAAGAAAGAAAGAAAGAAAGAAAGAAAGAAAGACCAGGATTGCAAGCTTAGAGTGAAAGAAGGATAATGGAGTTGTCCATGGTGTGGGATGGGGAGACAGTTTGGGAGGAAGGCTACAGAGATCACTTTGTGCCATGTTTAATCTAAGGAATTAGTGTGGTGACTAGGAGGATATATTGGAGAGAAAGGAAGAGCTGAAAGCCTTGTGATAAGGTGGGAAAGATCAGAGAGAGAAAAATACATTTAAGAGTCCTCTGCACAGAGCTGTTGAGAGACCATGGGAGCAGATGAAGTCACCCAAGGCACCTCCTCCCTTCTAGGGATGAATTTGATCCATCCTATGTTTCCTGTGATCCATCTTGTCCAGAACATTTGAATGAACAGTAAACCAGCACTGCAACTCTCAATTTAATTGAACTTATCTAAGGAACGAGAAAAGGCTAACCATGAAAAATGTATGGGTGTGTCTGTGAAAAAAAAGTCCTGATAATAAGCTTGCAAGGAATTTAAAGTCTTCCTTATAATGTTCAAAGCATGTCTGTTTGGCTTGAATCCAAGATATGTAACAGTTTGTTCCGCAGTGATGAAATACTCACTCAACATTAATTCCTAATGTATTATTGCAAAATGTTCTGTAATGATGACGTGCTTGAGCTGTTAATTGATTATGAAATGCCTTAAGAGTTTTATGAAAGGTATAAGATACAATTAGTTATTATTGGATCATGCAGCTCATTAACTGTAAAGAAAATAAATATGCTGAATTCCAATTTGCAGGTGAATCGCTTTTGTTTGGAAACCAATTTGTGTCATTTTCCTTTTCTCTGCTAACATCAATGTCTGCTGCTTGTTAGAATGGAAATGTGTTCAGAGAGATTAAAGGCCTGAACGAAATCCCATTGAAGTCAATTGGAGTCTTTCCCATTTACTCCAGTGGGAGTTGGATTGGGCCTGACTGACTTGTCCAAGCTCAAGCAAAAGATCTGTGGGGAAGAGCTAAACATAGAACCTATCTATTCTATTCTATTCTAGGTCCAATTCTTCCACATCTATTTGAGTCACAAGACATTTATAGTATAGACACTTTTTTGAGAATTCTAGCTATATCCAGGGCTGGACTTTATATTTTGAAGATAGTTTGAGCTTTTGGTTCAGGCCCATCTCTCTTTGCTTTGTCAAAAAGGTTTCTTTATAAATGGCGAGATTAAGGCAATTAGGATCACATTTTCAAAAAGGGACCTCTAATGTTGTGTGGTGTGATGGGTGTGACGCTTTGTACCTTGGGGGAATACCCTGAACCCCCACATTCATCCTTGCAATATGATTGTGTGGTATCCAATGCAAAGTTTGTCATGTTGGGTGTCTTCGGAAGGCTCATGATGCACTGAGCATTGTTGTTATAATAATGTTACAGGTTGTAATTTCATCTATATAGTTATGAGGCTGAAAATGTGTCCTCGTGGCTTAAAACAAGGCCAGGCAAAACTCTCCAGGAGCAGAGGGGTAGTTCACACCTCATCAGGGTATGTATGGGACAAACCCAGTCCAGCCTCACAGGAACCAAGGACACTGGCCTAGGAAGCAACAAAGGATCTGTTGGACTCTCGAGTGAGTCACCCCCTTTCCCTTGGTCAGTTTGGGACTACGATGAGGTAATGCTCACCTGACTCTGAAGGGGGAGGGGTGCAAAGCCAAGAGGAAAGAAAGAACATGATAAAAGGGAGAGACGTTTGCCATGCTCTTCCTCTCTCTTCCACCTCCATCTACAGACATCACCACCAAGCAACTGAAGCGCTGGTCAAAGGGGAGAGCCTGGCTGAAGGGCAACCAGCCAGCCTGTGGTGAGAAGCATCTAAGTTTGTAAGGGCACTGAAAATGTTAAGATCAGCTTAGAATGTGTTTTGCTTTTATTTCGTTTGACCAAATCTGACTTCTTGTGCTTTGACATATAATCACTTAAAATCTATCTTTTGTAGTTAATAAATGTGTTTGTTTATTCCACTTGAAGCAGTGCGGTTGGTTTGAAGTGTGTTGGAGACTCCCCTGGGGATAACAAGCCTGGTACATATCAATTTCTTTGTTAAATTGATGAACTCATATAAGCTTGCAGCGTCCAGCGGGCATAACTGGACACTGCAAGACAGAGGATCGTAGGGTTGTGTCTGGGACTGGAGATATTGGCTAGTATCATTCGGTTGCACAATCCAAGCAGCAGCTGGCCAAAAGTGCTCATTCATGTAGCTGGGAGCAGCTTACATGCTAAAGGCTGTGCGTGAACAGCCCAGGAGTGGAGGTTCTCACAGCGGAGCAGGGTATGGCTGGTTCCCAGAGTCAAGGATTGGAGTGACCTAACAGATCACTGGTCCAGATAACATCAGGGGAATGTCACAACAGGTTGATCCACTCACCGCTGGGGTGGCGCCTCCTCCTGGTCATTCTGGGGAATAGCTATCCAGATCAACACTCCTCCTTGCAGTTACACGCTGTTCTCCACCTCTCTCTGGGTGTGCGGCCCCTCTCTCGCTCCATGAGCTGCTGCTGCCTCTTCATGACTTGGCCCTCCAGTCAGGTCACCAAATGGCTTCCCCTTCTGTAATTGGAAAGTCTTTCTTTGCCAACAGTCCTAGACAGTCTTCCCATTCACTGCCTTATAGCACCACACCCTCAGTGGCTGGCAGGGGAACCTGGGCCCCCCACTCCAGTTTCTGGCTCAGGGACCCTCTAGCCAGCAGTCAAAATCTGTTCCCTTCTAGACCTTACTGACTTTTCCTGAGCCCATCCCACCTTCTAGGCTTCCCCCAACTCTGGGTTTGCCCACTCAAACACACCTCCCACATCCCAGGGAGTGACTGCCGGCTTTCCTAGCAGCCTCTTCTGCTTCCAATTTCCTGTCTTTATAAGTTCAGCCCAGCTCATTCCTCGTCAGCTGGGCTCCCTCACTCAGTCGGGGGATTACTTGGCCACCTCATTCCCCTCAGCTGTGGCCCATTGGGTTAATTAGCCCCCTGCTCACTCTGCATTAACCTTTTCTGGGCCAGTGTGGGTTAAACACCCCATCACGTGGTAAAATTGTTTGCAGACATGAATGCAATAATTGTGCAACAGCCCCTCCCCGCATTTTAAACCTGTGGAAGCCCCACCATTAGAAAACTGTATGTCCGGGGAAGCTGTGGCTTGGCAAGGAAGCACTCTGTTTCATCACCTAGGAAACCCACAAGGAAATACTCATAGGGACTAAGACTCACCTTGGAAGCATAAATTTGCCTTGGTTCCTGCTCCATGCTTTCAAAAACCCCAATGGAAGCCAAGAGAGCATGGCCCAAGAAAGAACCAAACTGCCCAGGTTGAAAGGAGCTTCAGAAGTAGCGTGGAGAAGCCCTATGTCAATGGCCCAGCTCTCCCTCATCCTGTGAGATCTGCTTGACTTGCTTGCAGACCTCCATGCACTAGTGGATCTTGAGACATTCCACAGGTGTGTAAAACCTCAATCTTTGCACACATGATGCATGATCAACTCAGAGTACAAACTCATTCTTACATCTGTCCAGCCCACAGCAGGGCTGTTATAGGTCTTAGTCCTCGAAGGGCAACTATTGTTATCACTACACTTAATTGCACAGAAGAATAAATGACTAAAGAAAAGTATTTTAGGCCTCTTAAATATATTAAGAAAATAACAATGAAATAGGAGTTACCATCCTGAGACAGTCCAAGACCCAGGAAAGACAGTTCAACATTTGGTAGGAGACTTTCTACTTTGTTGTACAGCAAGGTTGTTGTTAAATTACTAAAACAAAAATTAAAATTAGAATTCATCTCACATTATCAATGAGAACTGCCTGCCTGTCTCATGCATTCAAATGCTGCCATCTGAGACACATAAAAATCCCACCTGATAATGAACTATATCAGGGAAAAGGCATCTCTCATTGAGAAACATCAACAGCACCACAGATATGGAGATAATGAAACAGGGCAGATGTTTCTCTGAGCCCTTTTCCAAACTGAGTTTTGAATATGGATTATTAGTTAATAAATATTTATTTGGCTACTATACTGTAATATTCATTTAGATAAGGTACTATAATCAAGGCAGTTTTCCTTTAAGAAATGCTGGTTTTGATTTTGTGATTATTGAGGTGTTCCCAGCCTCTGATGCTTATCTCCATCAGAAGAAGTGTCTGGAAATGGGCAGTAATCTCTAGAGTACTGCTAAAGTTCAAATGGATTTAATTTTCTAACTCAAAGAATGCCTTGCAATCAATTTTACATAATTGGTTTTCTTGTAGATCTTATGTTTTGAGGGAGCTTAAGTGTGACCGGCAATTTCTATTTTTTAAAGTTCTTTATTTTTGCTTAAATATTTTCATATTTGGATTTTTAAAAAATTAATACTTCCAGAAATTGGAGTTGGGGCACGGAAGCAGGGTCAGGGCACGGGTTCTTCCCCTGCTCCACAGCAGGACCGCCAGGTTACGCACGAAACCCTGACCCAGAATCAGGTCGTCTACGAATGATTTAGCACCGTGGAGCAGGGTAAGCTCCCATGCCCCGACACCGCTCAATTTGTGCTGGGGCTTGCCAGGGTTGAACCTCAGCACCTCTTTCATTACAAATTAAGCACTGTACATGAGTATACCCAATGTCCCACTGTGCTTCAGAATTCAACAGAAAACAAACAAAATAATGCATTTGCATATAAAGAGGCTCTTAATTTCCATTCTTTGCTCATTAGCAGCCTTCGTAAACCCATCTGTCTTTGCTGCTGTTAAATTTACCCAGAAAAAGTCACATTTCTGATCAAGTAGAAGTTCATCCAAAAGTAATTTATTTCTCCTTCCTTTATTTCCATAGGACTTAGATCTTTCTAGACACAGGACAATTATTTCCAGACACAATTGAGAAGAGAATTCAAGATTCTGTTATTTCTTTTGTTAAAATTTTCCAAGCTAGTGGTGTGAAGACACTATTTAAATACAAAGTGCTATTGTTATAGAACAGGGAACCAGGATCTAGATAATATTTAGTCCTGCCATGGGTGCAAGAGACTGGACTAGATGACCTCTCGAGGTCCCTTCCAGTTCTATGATTCTACGATCTCCTGAGTTCTAGTCCTGACTTTGCCACTGACTCATTATTTGACCTTGGACAAGTCACTGAAATGCTCTGAAAATGATACTACTTTCACTTTATTGGTGTAAATCCAGAGCAACACCACCAAAGTCAATTGAATTACACTTTAAAGTACAGTTTAAATCTGGTAGAAAGGAAAAGAGAATCAGCTCCCGCTCTTTGTTACCCATCCATACATGAGCTTAATATTATTATTCATAATAATTATGTTTATTACAGTAGTGCTAAAGGGCCAAGAGTCAAAACTGGGGCCCCGTTGTGCTAGGCACTGTACCCAGTAATAGACGGTCCCTGCACCTACGAACTTACAATCTAAATAGACTAGACAGACACAGGGTGGGGGCAGGCTCTGATACACAAGCAGAGTGAACAATGTGATGGCAGAAAACTGCATGGTAGTTCCATGATTTTTTTGCGGTGGGCTCAGCTAAGTGGAAAGGGAAGAAGAGACAAGTGAGGGGGCCAGGGCAGGGGTGGAGAGAATAACAGGGGCAGGTGTGGAGTGAAGCTGAGGTGAAGAGACTGTGAGGGAGGGGGATGGAGAAAATGGCCAATCAGCACAGGGCAGAGAATGTCCAGTCAGTACTGTAGAGGGTTCTCTGAATGCCCAGAGGTCCCTTCTTCAGCTGCTTCTGCCCCAACTGGCTGGAGTCTCTGACTGGCTCCTCTCTGCAGTTTTCTCCCAAGACCGCATGATGGGGGTTGGAAGAGAAGGCACCATCTGGGTCCTAGTGCCCCCAGAAGTGGGGAAGGGGGACTTCCCCTTACTTTTCTAGCTCATGGGAGTTTTGTGAGGCTAATTTGGTTAACATTGGCTCTGTACTGTATCAGATGCTAATACATTACAACTTTTAGTGCCAAATATGTCCTCTGTAGGGTGAAAGAAATAGTTAACACACAGGGCAGTCATGCTTAAACCATTTTGTTGAAGAAACATTAAAATGTATTGGCCTTCATTATAGCACCCGTGGCAAATTTTCCCATTATTATTTTCATTAGGGAGAGTAGAGTGGTCTATTACATTAGGAGAGCCTCTGGATGCATATAAATAAATTACCACCAAAAAGTTACAAGGTGTAAAACTTAAACCTTGTTTGTGCACAGGTCAAAAGAGAGGCGTTACAGGCTGAAAATAAAAAGTCCGGGTCTGCTAAATAATTTGTTGTTATACATTGTGAGAGAGAAGAAAATCTACACACACACAAATAAAAAGACAGACAGGTAAATTATTACTGCCAGAAATGGTCTAGAGCCTTCTGTCTATCCTTTTAACACTCCTTTGACTTGTTATATCTGTATATAAATGAGAAACTTTTTAGTAGAAAAAAGCAAGGATAATACTGATACCAAGCATGAAAACCTCAGTACATCTGATACAATGCAAACAAGCAAGAACATAACTTTTTATTTATCTCCAAGTGTCCTAACATCCGCCACCTACAAAATGCTATTGACCTGAGGCAAACCATCCTTGAACTGTGGACATGTCAGGTCTCACGAAGCTAAGTAGGGTCAGGTAGGAATGTGACAATACAATAATAAGAACACTTTGCTTTCCTATGTAGAGCTCTATACCCATAGAGCTCAACACACTTTACAAAAGTGTGCGTCAAATGATCCTCATTTTGCAGATGGGGAAAGTGAGGCATACAGGTTAAGTGTCTTGCCTAACCAAGTCAGTATAACAGCAGGAAATAGAACCCAGGTCTTCCAACTCCCACTCCAGGGATAGATTCACAGCAGTTGGATGGGAGCCTTCACAGGTGCCACAGGAAAACAGCCTTGGCAATTTTCTAGATGGCACTCTTTCCTCTGAATCAATGTGTCAGCATGGCATGAGGGGGCACCAGGCTACTGAAGATGATGGCATTTGGATCTTATGAATACTATTTTCTCTCTCCTTCCTTCTGCTAGTCCTTCAAATTGTTTGTTACACCCCCTTAGTGCATCATGTCTCAAACTAAAGCCTCACTACTCTATCCAAAGCTCAAGAGAGCTATTTCCAATTAAAAACATTCTGGGCTGGTAAAATAATATGACTGAGATATTGAGTGCAGAGAGGTTTGCAAGGAATACTACATTGTGTAGTTGTGCTGAAGCTAAACAATTACTGCAAAATATAGACGCAAACATTTTGTTCCTAAAATGACGCTTCTGTATATGAATATATTAAGGAAGAAAATAATGTTATTTTCAAAGATGTAATTTAGCAAAGAGATGCATCAAGTGACTTGTTTATAGCCTTTACAAATTAGCAATACCATTGGTTTGACCAACGTGCCCTAAAATGAGCTCATTAAGTCTCACTGAAAATGCCATATAGCAAGTAATCATATGATTAAAAAAACCTCTATGAATTTTATGTCCAATTAGAAAAATACTCTGCAGTGTTCAGCACTTGATTTCAGTTGTGAACGTCTGCCAAAATACATTTAACTAAAGTGCACATATGGGTTAAATTTAATACTCTTTGAGACAGAAGCAGCCCTGACAACTGGGAAGTCATCTATTAAAGGAAATAACTCAAAGAATACAGCATAATTGCTTGTTAAAAGCCCTCATAAACTGGTGGAAATATCAATGTTTATTTAAAAAATGTATTATCTCAGATTTAACTGGATGGCTTAGCGGATAAAGTGATGAAGATTATCTTTCTTTTTTCACAGCTCCCAGCTTGACCACAGTCCATCAAGAGGAGTGAATACATTCCTTGCAAAAATAAAATAGGCATTTTTTTGCTCTTGAATCAAGATTTACCTCCTCCCAAGCTCTAGCGACCTCCTGTTTTTTCACATCTCCTCTCATTTCTATGTTATTCAGTGGCATACCATAGAGAGAAATCATAGGGCCTTGTAAGTATTTCTGAGGGGTTCATTTTCTAAAAAGACAAAGAAACTGTACCAGTATTAGAATTTATGCATAGCTACTCTATAGTCACTGCATGTTTACACACACTCTTCCTCTCCTTCCCATTGCTCATGCTTCTCCCAAACGCTAGTTGGTTCCCTTATCTTACTCCTGTTTTCACACCTTCTCCCATGCTGCTCCTCACACTCAGAACTCCAGTCCCAGACATGCATGCCAAATCACCACCACACTTTCTTCATTTAAGCCTCGCCTTGAAATACACTTTTACTGTGAAGCCTTTTAATGAGAGAAACAAGAAGTTAGTTCAGTAAAAAGATATTACGTTACCTACCTTGTCTCTCTCTGATATCCTGTGTGCAATATGGCTACAACACTGCAAAGAAGCCTTTTAATGATAATCCACCTGTGACCCAAAGCACGTAGGTATTCACACCCTATACATTACTGTGAAAATCTTTTGTACAAAATATGCCTTATGAGATATCATTTAAAAACTAATAACTTGCTGGTCAACAATACCATGGTAAAATGTATGTAGAAACATTATACATAAAATTAACTCCCCCAGTATGATTTTACTAGAACATGTGAAAGACCAGGTGGCCTTGCCTAGGTAAAGGTGTTAAATAAGTTTGTCCTAAACAAAGTAATGTAGGTTTGCCTCAATTTACATATAAGCAGTGAACAGGACCACCAAGAGAGCAGGGGGAGGAGATTGGAGGAAACAGAACAATTTGCATTTTAGCAAACACCAGCAAAGGAAAAAAAACAGCATGGAGCTTCCTTCACCACCAGACTCCATGTTGCCTTCCTCTCAGCTTGAATAAACTTTACTTTGAAGGGACAACCTTCAGAAGAATACATTGCAAATGTTTGCAGGTCTAGAAAGGGCAGGGGGCCAAACAGGGAGAAACAGGTTTCCTCCCAAACAGGAAAGAAAGCAGCTATCTACCTGTCTCCAATGAGATTAAACACGATGTGACCAAAAACAAGAGAAGCCCCATTTATATGGAAATCAGCAGAGGGGTGAGAAGTCCACACGAAGGGAAGAACAGCATGAGGTTATTCTGCCTCTTGAAACAAAGTCACTGAACTTTGGAAGATATAAGCAAAGACAGAAACCAGCTTTGGCATCCATCACTAGACAGACACAAGGAAGTAGAACTCTTGAAAGCTGAGAAAGATGGGCCTTTCAACCAAGGGGGAGAGGGTGGGTCTGAAGTCTCTGGAAACTGAATATAAGTGAGACACCTGCTTAGGCAAAGAGCTTTCACCTAGGGTACATCTACACTACAGGGGGGAGTCGATTTAAGATACGCAAATTCAGCTATGTGAATAGCGTAGCTGAATTCGACGTATCGCAGCCGACTTACCCCGCTGTGAGGACGGCGGCAAAATCGACTTCTGCGGCTTTCTGTCGGCGGCGCTTACTCCCACCTCCGCTGGTGGAGTAAGAGTGCCGATTCGGGGATCGATTGTCGCATCCCGATGGGACGCGATAAATCGATCCCCGAGAGGTCGATTTCTACCCGCCGATTCAGGCGGGTAGTGTAGACCTAGCCCTAGTATGATAACAGAAGCCTGCTTCTTGGTACTTCTGTAAGGTCCTGACTGAGGAAAAGTCAGCTATGGCTGGGAAGAAGAATGACTGGTGAGAGAAACCATCTTGAACAAAGCCTGGGCCTTGCTAGATTTAAAAGGCTTCATTCACTTTTATTCACTGACACTACATACACTGACGGGAGGGATTTTCCCATCGGCATGTATAATCCATCTTCCTGAGAGGTGGTAGCTAGATTGATGGAAGAATTTTTCCATCAAGCTAGTACTGCCTGTCGGAGAAAAACAGAATTCTCACTCTCTTTTTTGGGTGCAGCAAATCAGATACTTTATTTTCAAGCAATTGCATAGAGGGAGAGAGTGCACTAGGACACAGGGTTTCCCCTTCCTAGGCAGGGCTCTCAAAAGATAAACAATTAAGGCAAGCATTTATACCTTTTGTTACATACAATAATGAGCAACAGCTACATTTTGTTTATACACAGGTCATCCTGATATCTTATTTTTCACAACTATTTAGACACTAGTCTACATTCCATATTTATCTACACAAGGTCGCAACAACTTCTCTCACAGTTCTTTCCCACTCACCTCACACAATCCTCACTTCTACAAATCTCGCGTTATTAGGGTTACAGCTAGCCTGACTCTGGCTCACAGAAGAGACTGTATGCATTGAAATCCCCTTCAAATCCCTGACAGTTCTTGCTTTACTTCCACATGCCTACACTAAGTCAGGATGGCTCCATCTCTCCCGGGTGTGGGTTTTTCACACCCCTGAAAGACTCCCATGAGACCATTTAAGAAAGAAACATATTTAAAGAAAATCTCTAAGATACTTTGTGACAGGACTGTCATTTGGTGTATTGGACAATTGACTATGCTCTATCTGGTTTAGATTATGAGGGTCTTGATTGAAGTAGAGTCCACATCTTCTGCTCCTTTATGTTTTATATACTGCTGGTATTCCATAAACAACAATAATGCATTGCAATCCATACCTGGTGAAAGTGCCCTGCACTTTCAATTGAATTCAATTATTAGTCACAATTTCTTACTCTTGGGCCATGTAGAGAATTTGCTACAGAGTTCATGCCATGATGGCAGTGCCCAACATCCACTTTTCTAGCTGCTTTAAGAGTGGCTGTTGAGACATCAAAAGGGATCCCCAATGATATTCAGCCAGCTATTGACAGCACCTTACTGTTTATTCAGTTTTTATGCTTGCATCCAAACCTTTTAACCTCCACTTCAGCACTTTGTGAAGCTATGGCCTCAAGCTGTTATTCAAGACATTCTTCCATTGATTTGTTTGCCTGTAGATATGTTTTAGAGGTATACCTGGGAGAAACAGGAGCTTGCTAAATCTCCATCAAACAATGTAATAACATTAAAAGGTGTGCTGGACACTGCCAAGGGAGAGTGCACTCCAAGCAATAATCTCTAGTACCAGGCCTGTTCCTGACTCCCAATATTGTGCTTGAGCTACACGGCTGTCCTTCCATTACAGGCAAGAAGATGAACATGTGGAGTAGAAGAGAAACAAAAAACAGGGAAGCAACCAGATGTCAATTTAGCTTGGAAAAAGCTACCACAAACAGAAAGGGGAAAATATACTTCAAAATGATGAAAAATTGCTTAGATGGTCGTCCAAAGTTTCATCATGAAGAGACAATGCTCTTTCATGTTGACAGAGGATTGGACTAAAAGATAGGGTCTGACAAAAAAAAACAGTTCTTTTCCTATTAGGCAGCTTTTCATACTATTCAAGAGAATTTGCTGCAGTGTGTTAGATTCAGTTGTTTCAAAAAAGGACACTGTTCCAGTTTATTCTCTGCTTAAAATTATCTGGGCAGGAAAGCAGATACTGTTCACTTTATAGTTTCTGAAACTGAATAAAGTAGGTATTTTATGTAGGACAATTAAAGGAATGTTAGCCAAATAGAATAAGGTACAATAGTTCAAGAAGAATTGCAGAGGAACAGCTGTAGGCTCATTGGATTGAGAATAACTAGCCTATTTTGCACATAATTATTATGCATATAATAATAATTGGAGAAAAATCCCTTTTATGTCTTCAGTATGTTTTAAAAATGGCTTCAGCGTGTTTTACAACTTAGGGTTAGTTGCAGGGTTGTTAAAATATGTGCACATGAACAAATAAGTCCATGCTGTATAATTATGCATATGCTTATATTTTCAATAATTCTCCCAGCTGGTTCCAAGGAGATGCGAACAGTGCAGTTACACATAGCTTCCCCTTACCCATATACACCTAGAGCCAAACCCAGTTCAATCCCACTGGCTTAATTACTGTGATGCCTAAATCCATCCAAATAGATCCATATGGACCTATATAAACACCAGGGCCACCGGGGGCCCCAACAAGAATATAGTATTCCATAGTATTGCAACTTTTTTTTATGGAAGGGGCCCCCAAAATTGCTTTGCCCCAGGCCCCCTGAATCCTCTGGGCACCCAACCACAGGATATAGACCAAAAAGACACCTGTGAGGGTGTATGCACTAGTTCTTTCAATCTATACTAGGAAGACAGCAAAAGGGCACTGGGGAAGGTCCTAAGCAGAAGTTGTACACTGAGTCAAAAGAGAAAGCAAGCAACTTTAAAGGTAATACTGTTTTCTTTATTCTAATAAAGTAGGATTGGGCATTTGATCGGTCCAAAACAATTGATCAATTGTCCATTCAAAATCCGGCAAATATTGTCAAATAATGTAAAAAATGGGCAAATGTTTTAAAGACTTAATGGTCTTCAATAGTCTTAGACTTAGCTAGATACTTATACCTAATTACAAAAAACAAGTTACTTAACTGAGTTATTTTAATTCAGAAAAATGTGAAACACAATTAAATGAAGTTCTTAAATATGAAAGAATTATCATTGATTTTAGCAACATTAGGTTAGCATTTAATTGTGAATGTCATCAAGACTAAACAGTTACCCCCCCAAAAAAATTAAATAAAACAGAAATAAAACAAACATATAGCAACTGTAAAAAAATCTCATTTTTAAATGCATTTATGCTAGGTAGACAGCAGGCCAACTCGTCAAGCATCTTGATTTTCATCATTATCTTTCTTTATCAGCTTCAACTGCTTCATCTGTATTTTTGTTGTCATCTTCATCAAATCCATCAATATCTCCTTCTTCCTCTTCATGTGATGAATACTGAGTCAATGCTTCATCTGCCACTTTCTTCTTTAATCTTAAATTGTGAAACACGGTCACCAGCTTCCCAGTCATGGGAAGTCTTCAGTCTATTTCTGGTTTTTAAATGGATGATTCCCCAACCTGACCAATTTTGTTCCACACAAGTGTTAAAAGAATTTCTGCCACTGTATCTAGATTGCAAGGGGTCCACAACGCTTTTCACCCTGTTTTGATTCAACTGCTGGGATAGCACTCCACATTGTTTTATGACTGAACAAGCTGCTTCTTGTTTTACAGTTTGCTACCTCCATCAGAACTGTTTGTATATCCTTTGAAATTTGCAACAGCCAGTAGGCACTCACAAGCTAAATCAGGTTCATCATAAACATCTTCTTCCTGGAAGTATGCATCAAGAAGGTAGGCAGCATTATGTGTGGGAGAGATCACTCAATTTTTCTATGATATTGTTTTATTATTTTTTTCTATTCAACTTTTATGACTGTTTTCAGTATTCCCACAAACATTTCTTAATGTTCAGGAACTCGTTCTTAGTATCAAACACTGTACAATTGTCATTTTTCTATATTCTCAATGGACTGAGCTATGGGTTCAAGCAGTGAAATAATTTTGACTTTTACATCTGAAAGACATTGTCATCAAGAATGTCAGTGCAGATTACTTGGGGGCAACATCTGGCAACCCTCCTTCAACAGCCGCTGAATGAAGAGCCTTCTTGCTTGTTTGAAGATCTTTGAGACATTTAATAGAAGATGCCCATCAAGCACAACAAGGCTTACTCAGTGTGGATGAAATTGAGTACTATTAAAAAATATACGCCGGAAAATGGATGCTGGTATTTATTTGTTTTTGAAAATCTTGACAATGCTTTTCACTTTTGACACGTGATGCGAAAGTTTCAGATCTTCAACATCATCAATGAAAAGCTGCATTGTGTGGGCAGCACATCTGTAACACAGAAGCTAGGGATACTCATTTATCAACAGAGTCCAAGCGGCTTTCTTATTAGCTATTTTGTTGGTCACAACCAAAATAACTTTCCATGGACCCACTGATTATATTTTTAACTTGTCAGCAATATGCTGGGCTATGTGGTGATGTTCAGTTGTACATTGGAATGAGTAAAACATTGGTTGTGGAGTTGTTACCATGAAGTTGATGATGCCCTCTTTGAGGGTATTGCTCCATCCATCAGACTCTGGAGACATGTGAGGAACTTGTGCAATGAGAACACCAACTCTCTTTTTCACATTGTCTACTTTAGCATTCAGAAGACTTCCTTCAAGCCATTTCCTACTTGATACTTTGCAAATTGGATTTAACTGATGGAAAAATTCTAGCATATAAAGATTTTCAACTACATGAAATGGTGTATTGCCGACATAAATACCTCTAGCGAATCTACAGTCAAGTTCGTTTTTCTGGTCATGGGACATTCTATCCAAAAACTCTTAATACCAATTTGATGAATGTCTGAAGACTTTCCAGGAGTAGGAGTTTTTGATGCTGAAGAAGATGGAGTAGCAAAATTCTTATTAGAAGATGAAGAAATGGAATTAGCTTCACTTTCATTGTCACATGTCATTCGTAGTGCTATCTTCATCAGTAGACTCCAAGCTTCGTGATGATGTTGCCAAAGACAAAGTATAAGGAGAATCCACAGAATTTTTTTCCTTTCTTGCTGTTTGACTACAACAAGCTATGTTTGAGAGTAGCTGGACACATGTCACAAGAATTCAACAAGTGTTTCCCCATTCTATCTACATGTGTTACATAATCCGAAGAACATACTTTCCACTGAGCTTTAACAGTTTTTCCATGATTGGGTGTACTAAAAATAAGAAGTCCATACAAATTATTTTGGCTTTTCTGATGCTGCATAATTTTATGTCACTGTTATTAATGTCTCACTACTTCTGGAATGCTCTCTAGATTATGAAATATCTCCTGTATTTCCATCAACCAATAGCCATTCAGTTCTGTTTTTAACTGCTGCTCCAGAAGATTCCAACTAATAAAAATATTTTCAGGAATGCTGCCCCTTTCCTCCCAGAACCCTTACAGACTCCCATACCACATGCAGGTGGCCCCTCCTTCCTGCAGCAAACACAATGGACTCAGCAGTAGCAGCAAGAGGAATAGAGCAGCAAGGGAGGGGCATCTACAGATATGTACTGTCAACCCCTCCTCATTACCATAAAACATTTCATATTATCAGCAAGATTTGGCTGGGGATATGTGTGGGTGGCCAGGTGCGGTAGGGTGGATATGACATTCCAGGGTGCAATCCAGACCAGTGAGGGTCTGAGTCACCACTTGCCCTTTACCCTGCACCTAGGGTTGTCAACATTGTATTTACAAAATAAGGGACTCTTTTCTTAGAACCCCCACCCCATCCCTTCTCCTGATATTATAATAATAATAAAATAATAATAATTAATAATTATAATAAGCAGTACTCACCTACATTCACCAAGCATATTTCTTGCTGCTTTTTGCAGCACTCAGCAACTCCCGATTTTGTGGTACAGAGAGGAAAAAATAAGGGATGTCCTTTCTAATAAGGGACTGTTGGCAACCCTAGCTCCCAACCAGTGCTCCTCACAAACAGCATGCAGGTTACACCCTGAATGTCTGTGTATAGTCACTGTCCCGGTTCAGCAGCTCTGATTCCAGCAGTCTGTCAGGAAACACCAGCCACACTCTGGCTTCCAGCAGCCCTGGTTACTATTTTCAGAGTGACGCAAACACACTCCTAGGGCTGATCTCCACTACGGGGAGATTGACACTGCTGCAATCGATGCAGCAGGGGTCGATTTAGTGGTTCTAGTGAAGACCCCCTAAATCAACTGCAGCACATTCTCCAGTCAACCCCGGTACTCACGTAGTTGGAATAACATAACTTAGGTTGACTTATCCTGGTAGTGAAGACAAGCCCCTAGTCCCAGATTTTCCCCAGAAAATGTGTGTTCTGCACTATACAGCCTCTCCTGGACAGCCCAGGCATATTAGGTCCATTGTCCCTCTAAGGGGATCAATATATAGCAGTCTGCTACCTTAAATGGAGTTATCCAAACAATTCACGACACTGGCTTATTTTTAATTAAAAGACTAAAACACGTTTATTTACTTACAAAGAGAGAGATTTTAAGTAAAATAATGAGGCATTAAAGTCAGAAATGGTTACAAGAAAAATAAAGATAAAAACTAGGGCTGTCAAGCGATTACAAAAATTAATTGCACTGTTAAAGAATAATAGAATACCATTTATTTAAATATTTTTGGATTGACAGTGCAAATATTTGTAATAAAGTATAATATAAAGTGAGCAGTGTACACTATGTATTCTGTGTTGTAATTGTAGAGCCCACCACCAGTTTGGGGTGTCTGCCCTGTTTTAGACAATCTGCCCTGAGGTAGGCACTCTCAGTCATGAGCCATTCCAGACAGCGTGACAGTGGCATTCACGAAGCAACTGCAGACAATGGGCTTGAGAAACGAGCACTGACTTGTTGGATTGCATCATAATGCAGGTTTGGGATGACAAGCAGTGGCTGCTGAACTATCAGATGCGAAAGTCCACATTTCCAGTTCTGTGTGCTGAGCTCAGCCCAGTCCTCCAGTGTAAGGATACAGAATGGGAGCAGTACTGACAGTTGAAAAGCAAGTGATGAGCTCACTTTGGAAGCTTGCAACGTCAGTAGTAAATCATTTTGAAGTTGGAAAGTCCACTGTGGGGGCCATTGTCATGTAAGTGTGTAGGGCCATTAATTGTGTCCTGCTACACAGGACTGTGACTGTTGGTAGTGAATGGATTTGCAGCAATGGGATTCCTGAACTGTGGTGGGGTGATAGATAGCACTCACATCACTATTTTGTCCCCAGCCCACCTTACCACAGAGTACATCAACAGAAAGAGGTACTATTTTATGGTTAAGCAAGTGTGGGTGGATCACAGAGGACACCTTGCCAATATCAGTGTGGGCTGGTCATGGAAGGTGCATCGTGCTTGCATCCATAAGATACTCCTGGGGGAATTCTGCATAAAAAAATTAAAAATTCTTTACACAATATTTTAAAATTCTGCATGTTTTATTTGTCAAAATAACACAATATAATCATGCCAGTTTCAATTATTTTGGTAATTTATTTCAAAATACAGAAGCCCCCCGGACTTACGCAATCGTTCCATTCCGGAAAGCCTTGCGTAACTCGAATTTTGCGTAAGTCGGAAACATATATCCATATGTTACGCAAAAATTTCCGCAACTCGAAAATCCTATTTCTGGCTTATGGAACTTTTTCCATAAGTGCGAATTTGCGTAAGTCAGGTCTTGCATAACCCAGGGAACATCTGTACCTGTCACCAAGTGTGTCTGTAACAATACAGACAACAAAAAAGATTCAGGAACTTTTCTTTGACAAATAGATTCCTTACTAGGCATATTAATACAGAACTCTGAATAATAATTTGTTTAAACTACAATACAGAAACATATTTCCCGCACCTCTCAGAAGCAGTGCAAAGGCTTGGGGAAGTCAAGGGTCACAGAGGAGCTGAGGGTGAGGGAAGTAATTGCTGGGGAGCAGCCTGGAAGTGAACCTGGAGGGTTGTTGGGTGTGGATGAGAGAGATATGGAACTGTATTTTTGGGGGGGAAGGATTGTTAGGGAGCCTCCCCCAAGCAGACCCTGGCTGACCCCCAACCTTCCTCATTCAGTCAGGCACATCTGCACCATCCCCCTGTGACCCTGCATCCCCACTCATCCACCTCCTCCCCTGTCCCCATGTGTCCCTGCACCCCCACTCAGCCACCCCTTCTTCTCCCTGTCCCCATGTGTCCCTCCACCTCCACTCCCATTTAGCCTCTGCCACAGTCTGTCCCCCCACTAGCCCTTCTAAACAGTTTGGGACCTCCCAGCAGCCCCATGTGCCCCCATACTGTCCATCCTCCCCATATTCCGTACCTCCTGACATGGCCCCATCGGCAGAGCACTGTGAGGAATGCAGCCTCTTTCTCTTTCTCTTCCTTTCCACAGCTGAAGCTGCTCCTGGCCGGGAGTGGCTGTTCTGGTGTGATAGCAGCTGGTGGGTGAAAGGCACAACTGCAGCACCTCTCTGGCAGAATGTATTTTCTGCGGAGAAAAAAATTCTGTGTGGGACATGAATTCTGTGCATGCGCAGTGGCGAAGAATTCCTCCGGGAGTAATAAGAATACAGGACTACTGAGAAAGCTGCAGTCAGGGACATTCCTTCTTGACTGGCAGATTATCACTGGTGGTTTTGACCCAGCCTACCTCTTGCTCCCCAGCTCATGAAATACACTGGCCATCGTGACAGGACCCAGGAAAGATTTAACTATCGCCTCAGCAGGTGCAGAATGACAGTTGAATATGCTTTGGGTAGACTGAAGGGACTCCGGTGATACCGAAGACTGTGAGACAACTCTATTTTTCCTTAAAGCACAGCTCTAAAGGCATTACCTTGCCATCATTAGCTGAAAATAGGGGGAAGAGCTAGGTGAAATAAGCTAAATTGGCAAGAAAATAAGGTGGTAACAGTAAACCATAACACTTAGGTAAATAAACTGACAGTTGGAATGTGAATATACATGAGGTAGGAATGAGGCAATTGTTTATAGTTTGGTATGTGTGGAACATTGGCATGCATCCAAGTAAAGAACGGAGCATGCTCAGTACAGAAGTAGGCTAAAGGTCACTCAGACACTGAAAAGTAAGTCAAGCAAGCCTGCTCAGTATAAATATAGGCTAAGGGTCACAGACCATAATATTCAGTAGACAGACCATAATACTACAGACCATAATACTCAAATGAGGTAAACGATTGACAGTTATGGTTCCAACAATTATATTTGGAGGACAAAGAAAGGATTGAACAATAACCATCACAGGAAACCTCCCATACCTCCCCTGCTCACCAGCCGATTCCGTCGGTGTACAAGGAGCAAGACACGGAGCCGGTACCACTGATTCCAATCAGAGCCTCCTCATTGCTGGATGATGCGTCCATCCTGTTGCTGCCCTCTCCTCCAGATGACTACTGGCAATATCAAGATCTGCTCCAGAGGGTGGGTAGTGATCTTCAACTCCTGCTGGAGGAGATCCAGGACCCTCATCTCTGACTCCTGGATATCCTACAGCCACAGGGACCATCCAGGATGGCTTCCCATAAATGAGGCCATGATGGAACTTGCCTGAACAGTTTGGCACACACCTGCATTGTGTGCCCCCACCCCAAAGCGAACAGAGATGCTTTTTTTGTGTTGGCCAAAGGGCCAAATTTCCTATTTACATGCCCTGCCCCTAATTTACTGGTGGTGCAAGCAGCTACAGAGAAAGGCCTCAACAAGATCCGCAGAAGTCAACCTCGCCAGCCAAGGCATTGCCAAGGCTGGATTTCCTGGGCAGGAAGGTCTTTTCCTCAGCAGGCCTCCAGTTTTGTATAGTCAACTACCAAGCATTGTTGGCTAAATATGACTTCAAAACCTACACAAGCCTGGTGGAGTTTAAGGACAAGCTCGCTATGGATGATCAAGCCCAGTTCCAGGCCTTGGTGTACAAGGGGAGATTGGTGGTCCTCTAAGCCATGGTGGAAATGGCTGATACTGCATCCCGCTTGCTAGCCTCCAGGCTGATCATGCACAGAGACTCTTGGCTCCAGTCACTGGGCTTTCCAAGAGAGGTCCAAAATACAATTCAGGAACTCTCTTTCTGTGATGAAGCCAACCTGTTCCATGAAAAGACAGATGAGTTTCTGCATTCCCTGAAGGACTCACAATCCACTTTGAGGCCCCTGGGGATATACACTCCAGCTCCCTGGAGGAAACATCAGAAACATCCCTTCAGCCACCTGCCACCTCTCTCTCCCAAAGAGCCTGTTTCCTGGCCCCAATCACTGCCACATCCTGAATGTGCTTCCAGCCTCAGGCCAAGGGTCACTTTTGACACGCAGGCCAAGACCCCCACACCATACACTGATGCCACATACTTTGCCACCTGGCATCTTTGGCAGCTGGTGGGGACCTCCTTCAGCCCTCTCATACCGAGGGCCACCATTGTGATGGACACCTCCCTTCCAGGATGGAGTGCCCATGTAGACCATGACATAGCCCAGGGTACATGGACACGACAGGAAGCCAGACTGCACATAAATGTGCTGGAGCTCAGAGCATTCCACCTAGCCTGCAAGGCCTTCCTTCCCCTTATACCAGGGATTCTCAAACTGAGGGGTCACAAGGTTATTATGTGGGGAGTATGAGTACATGCATGAAACAGAGAGCAACTGCTATAAAATATATAATTTAAATCTAGAGTTTTAGAAAATTACACAGCCTTTCCTTCACAATGTAGAGTATTTACTTCTAAAAGGATTGTAAACACAATGCAGCGATTGTTGTTCCTAAACAAAATATATAGTTGTATTATCACCACTTCAAGGAAATTGGACTCTGAGGATTGTAGTATTGTATGTGCAGGTTTGTTGTCTTGAGAATAAAAAGGTGGGACAGACAACATTAGAGGGCTTGATTCTTTATCAGCTGAAGAGCTGTATTTAACCGCAGACCAAACAGAACACTGAGATCGGCAAAGAAAAAGTAATTTATAATTTAACAGTCAGACACACAGGCAGGCGTAGTGCTGGGGGGCTTGTGGGGGCTATACCCCCCAAATTTGCCTTAGCCCCCCCGTAACCATCCATCCCAGCACAAAGGTGAAATGTTCCGCAGAAGAAAGGGTGGCATGGTATGGTATTGCCACCCTTACTTCTGCAGTTCTGTGATGCTGCTGATGGCAATGCTACCTTCAGAGCTGGGCACCCGACCAGCAGCTGCCGCTCTCTGGCTGCCCAGTTCTGAAGGCAGCGCCTGCGACCACCAGCATCAGCACAGAAGGGTGGCAATGGGGTGCTAAATCTGCTGTGAAAAGTGATATTGACAAAGTTTCATTGCAGCCCCCCCAGACTACCTCTTGCACTGTGTTTGTGCACCACTGGTCTAGCCCACCCCAGCTCTCCCAGCGGGAAGAGGCTGACGCTGCCCCTGCACACAGGTGCATACTTTGTCCTGAAAATAATGGCCATCTTTACTGCTAAAACCACTGAAAAGCAAAAGTTTCTTGAGTCTTACATTAAACATGGTTTTACCAGCATCGTTACTGGTATTTAAAAACCGCAATGCGTCATTTGTTGCAAAGTTTTGTCTGCTGAATTGATGAAACCATGAAAACTGCAGTGACATCTTGAAACTAGACATCCTGAGCAAAAAAATCAAAACATGGATTCTTTTCAAATGCAGAGAAGAAGCAACAAAGAAAGCCAGGCTTGATGTGGATGGAAGTTTCCGACAGCAAACATCCTCAGCTGTGAAGGCCTCTTATGTTGTGTTGCTACAAATCGCCTGTGCCAAGAAGCTGCATACAATAGGTGAGGAACTTGTTCTGCCAGCATGAAGATATTATGTCACTTACGCTTGGCAATAATACTGCCAAAAAGCTTAATATGCTTTCTATGTCGAAAGATACTGTGATATGCAGGATATGTGAGATGTCTGAAGATATCAAAGGACAAGTTGTGCATGAAAATAAACATTCTGCTTTCAGTATGTTCAGCCTGCAACTTTCTACTGATATTACTAACTGCATACAATTTATAGTGTTCTTATGGTATGTTAATGTCAGGGATGTTAAGGATGAGTGCTTATTCTCTGAAAAACTTGAAACAACCATAATAGAACAGGATATTTTCAATAAGGTGAATGCCTTTTTAGAAAGCAATGGCATTGAGTGGAAAAATCTTTGTGGTATGGAGATATACCTATCTCATAGAACTGCAAGGGACCCCAAAAGGTCATGGAGTCCAGTCCCCTGCCTTCACTAGCAGGACCAAGTACTGATTTTGTCCCAGATCCCTAAGTGGCCCCGTTCAAGGACTGAACTCACAACCCTGGGTTTAGCAGACCAATGCTCAAACCACTGAGCTATCCCACCCCCCTATATGTACTAATGGTGCTCCAGCCATGATGGGTGTGCAGTCTGGCTTTCAGAAGAAGATAAAATGCATGTCACCTAATGTGATTGTCACTCATTGCAGAATCCATTGTCAAGTCCTAGCTGCAAAGACATTGCCAATATGTCTGAATGCTGCAGTGGATGTTGTTATACTAGCAGTAAACTTCATTAAAGTGTATGCTCTGAATATTTATCTCTTACGAGAGTTCTGCAGTGAAATGAAGTGTAGGGGAAAACAAAGTTCTTCTTTTCTACAATCAAGTCCAATGGCTTCTAGAGGACATGCCTTAAAGCACGTTTTTATACTTCATGAAAAGATGGTGGAGTTTGTCCTGCAATATAGTTGGGGATTGGTCCTGCTTTGAGCAGGGGATTGGACTAGATGACCTTATGAGGTCCCTTCCAACCCTGATATTCTATGAAAAAGAAAAACAAAAGCTGAACAAAAAGTTTAGTGACAAAAAATGGCTTCTCTGCTTGGCATATCTAGTCAATATCTTTGATAGACTTAATGACCTCAATCTGTCGCTTTAGGGAAAACGTTCAACATTAATAGACCTGACTAATAAAATCAGAGCCTTCCAGATGAAGTTGGATCTGTGGTGCAGTAAGTTGGACACAGACAGATACGGCATATTTCCAACACTTTCCTCATTCAGCCAGGAGGAGGAAGTCAACTTTGATAGTGTTCTCATGTCAGCTATCAGTGAACATCTGAGAGACCTTCACAAAGAGTTCCTGCACTATTTCCCAATGTTACCAGAAGCACTTCATTCCCTGGTGAAGAACGCTTTCAGTGTGACGGCTGAGCAGTTACCTACTGAGGATATTCACGCACAGGAACAGTTTATCAACCATGATAAAGTGAAAGCACAATGATGAAGTGTAAGCAAAACTCACACAGCTGCCTCCAAACCAGTTCTGATGCTCAGTTGCAAGTGAGTACCCACCGGTGTCTGAAATGGCCCTGAGAGTCCTTCTGCCATTTTCCCACTACCGATGAATGCAAGAGTGGATTGCTGTCATGTTTTCAAATGAAATTCTACTTACATTTAACTATTTAAAAAATAACTTTTCTGCTTATGACAATAATTCAATAAAAATGTGTTTTTGTCTTAATTTAAAAGCGGTGAGAAAAGATACATTCATTGTAAACAACAGGGTTATAAATTTAGCATTTAAAATAGTGTTAAATATAAAAAATGTGTTTTTAATTTCTATAGGGAGTTGCACTCAGAGGATTGCTGTGTGAAAGGGGGTGCCAAAACAAAAAGTTGGAGAATCACTGCATCATATGCTTTCTCCATGGTCAACATCATCATGGTGGTTTGTGTCAACAAAGAGGGAGGGGCAAGATCTTGTCCCCTCTGCTCAGAGGGAGTCAGACTACAGAACTGGTGTCTTAGGAACCAGATTGCCATACGGGCCGCATACCTCCCAGGTGCTCAGAACTGCCTAGAGACAGACTGAGCAGAACGCTCTGCATAGACCACAAATGGGAAATACAGGACAGTCCTGACCAATCTTTTTGCACAGTGGGTGCTCCCCTCAGGGATTTTTTTTTTGCATCCCAGACAAACAGAGAGCTCCCCATGTACTGCTCAAGGGGGGCCGCAGGCAGTGACACCCAGGGCAATGCTCTCCTGCTCCCCTGGACTGGCCACCGTTGATTCTCTTTCCCCCCATTCCTCTTACACCTCAAGTTCTTCAGAAAGTTTGTTGGGACAGAATCACCGTCATCCTCCTGGCGCCCAATTGGCCTGGAGGCTGTCCAACCGCTGAACCATCAGGATCCACCCATTCCCGAATCTCCCCACATAGGACCATGTGAGGCTCAGACCCCCAACCCAAGTTTCCCTCCAACTCACGGACTGGTGTTTGGATGGGCATCAGACATAGAATGTGCATGTCCTACCTCAGTCCAAGAAATCCATATCCTGAGCAGGAAAGAGGTCAATGACAGAGCCTGCTACCAGGGTAAGTGGCACCGCTTTTCAGCGTGGGCACACTGCCACCATCATTCTATTGACACGGTGACCATTCCAATTATCCTCAACTATCTCCTCACTCTAAAGACATCCGCTTTAGCCCAGAGTTCCCTCCATGCTCTCAGTGCCTTTCTTCCCCCAAGGGAGGAACACTATCTTCATGCACCCAATATGAAAGGCTTTGTCAGAACCTTCCCACCAGTCATCAGACCTCAGTGGGATCTTAACCTCATCCTGTCAGCTCTCACAGGGCTGCCCTTCAAACCTATGGCAACCTGTGCCATGACCCACCTCTCCATGAAAGTGGCATTCTTAGTAGCCATCACTTTGGCCACACGGGTCAGTGAGCTAGCGGCCATGATGGTCGACCTTCCCTACACGGTTTTCCTTTCCTTTACAAGATCTCCTTGCAGTTACACCCCAAATTCCTCCCCAAGACTGTGTCCAAATTCCATATCAACCAATCAATTCACTTATCTGCAATCTTTCCAAAACCCCATGCCTCTCTTGAAGACAAGAAACTACACTCCCTCGAAGTCAGACGTGCCCTGGCATTCCACCTGCAAAGAACCAAGCCCATTAGAAAGTCTCAGAGACACTTTGTTGCCATGGCAGAAAGATCAACAGGCCAAGCCATATCTTCACAGAGAATTTCTAAGTGGGTTTTGGGATGCATACTTGAATGCTACAAGATAGCAAACCTTTCCAATCCCAGGGGGTGTTACAGCTCATGCTACATGGGTGCAGGCCGGCTCCACAGCATCCTTGTCCAATGTGCTGTTGCAAGACATTTGTAAGGCTGCAAGTCCACGCATTTACAGCGCACTACACCCTGACTTAAATGGCAGCCATAGATGCAGGCATAGGAAAAGCCATACTGCAAACTGCTCTGCCACCAGCCTCCTTGCACTTGCCTGTACAATGATTGCTGATCGCATGTTACCCATGTGTGGAATACACATTGAGACCATGACTTGAAGAAGAAACGGAGTCCTCCTTTTCCTCTGCTTCAGACTCAATTACATTGTGGTAAGAGGAGAAACTGGAGAGGTGTCAACTTGCACTGCCCCTTATATCCTTGGTCAGGAGCACGAGGGGAGACACTGTCTATGTGAGAACTTCCAGATTCAGGCACAGGGCATGCACGCATGCCCATGTGTGGAATACAGATAGGCACCACACATCTTGTACACTGCCAAACTCAATGGGGTATTGGACTCTAAAATAAAAATAGGTATTATTTCTCCTTGAAAAAGTCTAAAATCATTCCCCCAAACACACTTGATGCATGTTATTGCCCAAATTCTCTTCAAGCTTGGGTGCAAAATCTGAATGTGTGTAAAAAAAAAAAAATAGCATTTGAACATACAAACTATTTAATGAAATTGTAGAATTTTTAGATTGTATAAGATAGAGGGCTACAAACTTTTGCAAAAAACTGCCTTCCATCAATTCTTATGGGTCATGATAGTTAGAGTTCTATAATGGGGTACTAAAGGAAGATTTAAAAGTTCTGGGGGATAGAAAGAGAATGACAGAACAAAATAACATGAACCAAAACATTTAAAGCAATATGATGTCCCATGTTATTTGCAAGGACCTATTGTCATTACTATTGAGAAAGACTAGATGCATGCAGGAGGCCTCAGCACCTGCCCACTTGATGTGAAGGACCTCCTCTCACCCCAGCAGAGGGCTGTATGTGGTGGCCACTGTTGACCCAGCAGAAGGGCTTCCACACACTGCAAACTGTTTTGAGGTGGTGAAGCTGATGCTGCTCTGAGAAAGCAACAGTTCTGAAGATGGAAGCTACAGTTGGCCTGAACACCACTGATGCATCATCACCACATCACCTCCAACAGTGTTCCAGGGGGGTGGTGAATTTCTTCCTATCCCACCAACAGCTCTGTTTCAGGTGATGGCAGCACCCCCTTCCTGACAGTGCTCAAACAGGGACACGCTTCGGGAATTTCTCTACAAGCTATTGCAATCTTTAGCCACAAGCTTGCTAGTGAGGAGGGCCTAAATTGCTTATTGCTAGAGTATGGCAGATGACATACAGCTCTTCCTTCTATACTACAACCCCGGTTCAACAAACTTGCACTGCAAGGAGAGTTTCACACCCCACATTTGAACAGGCCTGCAGTTTTTGGAAGGAAAGGAATGTAGCCTTTTATTTTATTTAATGTGAATTTTGTAATATGGTATTACACCACCATGGGTTTGGCTCTGGTGGCTACAGTTTCAAGCTTAACAGAGTGAAAGTTGCCTCTGCTACTTGCTTCGCATTTAGAGTCTCTAGGAACACATAAGGACCAAGGGTAGTGACCATACATACATTCACAAGAACAAGGTCTAGTCTGTTTTACAAGTTTTATTAAAGTTATGATTACCCAAGCATATAGAAATTCTATACAGACCTATGCACAAGTTACAAACATAGTTATACTCACATCCTCCTAGAGCGTGTTAGGCTCTGACGGGTCTCTCATGGATTGATCATCAATAGACAGGGCCAGCTCTAACTTTTTTGCCGCCCCAGGCAAAAAAAAAAGAGTGCCACCCTGCCGTAACACCCCACCCCAGCGCCGCTGAAACCCCTGCCCCCCCAGCGCCGGGCCAGGCCCGGCTGCCGAAACCCCTGCCCCCCTGTCCTGAGTGGCATGCCGTTTCGGGCCGCCGAACCCCCCCCTCCCCCCCCGGGCCCGCGCCAGGTCACCAAAACCTCCGCCCCCCCCGAGCGCCACGCCGGACCGGGCTGCTGAAACCCCCACCCCCGAGCGCTGCGCCGGGCTGCCGAAACCCCCACCCCCCCGAGCGCTGTGCTGGGCCGCCCAAACCCCCAAGCGCCGGGCCAACCCCCACCCCCCAGCGCTGTGCCACCGAAGCTCCTGCCCCCCTGAGTGCCGCGCCAGCTCCCGCTACCCCCATGCCGTGCCGCTGAAAAAAAAACCCCAAAACCCCGAGCGCCCCCCGCCACCCCAAGATTGGCCGCCCTTTCCAAGGTGCCGCCCCAAGCACATGCTTGGTCGGCTGGTGCCTGGAGCCGGCTCTGCAGTAGAGAGATGGTTCCTGCTGGAGTTTCCCACAAGGAGCTCAATTTTCCCACTCTGTGCAGCCCCTTTTTATAATGCGATTCTGACTATGCTGTATTAGCATTTATGCACATTGTGTACCCTGTGGTTAGGGCATGTGTTAGAAAAATCTGTCTACCGGGTATCTTGCAAGCAAAAAATACTCTTACTATTAATTTTTCACAATATCACCCATTAGTACATCTTTTCTCATAATCTTAGGGCATCGGGTTATTCTTCGGTCACTTACTTATGTCAGCATTTCTTATCTCCAAGGCCTGAAATAGCTAAGCTAAAATCTTGCAGGCCTCAGCCTACAGCCTTCTTACTTAGATACCTAATACATGATTATTCCCTCTACATACTGATCAATCTTATACTTCTATAATGCTACAACTTAACTCTATTTAGCATACAATTATTATATACAACATAACATGTTAGTGAATTATAACATCACACAATAAATGAACAATAAACTGAAATCATTGGCTACAGGAAGTAATTCCGTCCCTTATCAGATATTACTTTTCTGTGCTTGAGCTAGTTTTGGGACATCCAGAGAGACTGTAATAACCAAAAAGGCAAAGTGCTGTAGCTGGTGATTCTTTAGCAAACCGTTGACAGTGTATATAATTTACATACCATATATTCCATGTTTTAAATGCATTTGGTACTCATTTAATAAATAAATTATTGAATGATTTAATTATTTTCAGTTTTATTATAGGACTCTGTTGCCTTTAGACATGATTCCACCCCACTCTGATTGGTCCTCCCAGAGCCTTTTGGCTGAGGATTTGATCTTGCAAGGCAACGAGCATCCTCAACTCTCATTGAAATCCAAATGAGGTTCAAGACTTAACACCTCTGAAAATCAAAACACTGTTTATTCAGGTGACTGAGTATAGTTAAGTTTTGCTTTAATCAGCCAAGTTTGAAAATTTTGGCCTAGTTTTCATTTTAGATGTAGGGTTTTGTCACTAAGTGCTTCAGCTAGCCCAGCGTTTCTCAAACTGAGGGTACTCCAGGGGGTCCGTGGGCCCCGCTGACAACTCCTCCCCCTCCCTCCTGGAACTCCTCCCTCTCCCTCCCAGCACCTCCTGCATGCTGGAGAACAGCTGTTCTTGGGGGGAGGGGTGGAGGGGGTGAAATGGGGGCAGGGTCTGGGGCTAAGCGGGAAGTTTGGGGGTCCGTGAAAAAAATTAAATCAAAATGGGGGTCCTCGGGTTGCTAACGTTTCAGAACCACTGAGCTAGCCCATGATTTAAAAAGACTTGAAAACCCAAACCAGAACAAATAAAAAAAATCAAAGAAAGTTTCAGATATTTTTATTTGTAAAGTCGTTGTAAGTTTCTGGAAAAAGTAATAAAAGTAATAAAGCAATAAAGTTTTTAAAACATTCAGAGTTTCAGTGTGTGCTATTCTTACAACATCTTTATTGCTACAAATACTAAACACGAAATTTCCTAACATATATTAAAGCTCAGGGCTGAAAAAAGAGGACTTTATAGCTTATTTAAAAATATATATATATATATATGTATTTCAGGATTACCACTATCTCTGTGGTCCAGTTTGATTAAGCAATTAATGGATCATCCTGAATTGCCAAAACATTTACAAAAATCTCAGAAAAATGCCCAAAGGGTTATGATTACTTTTCACCACTCTACTAAACAAATGGAACAAGTGATGGAGCATATAAAAAGTGACACCAAACATAGTTGGTAGGAAGTCTTTCGGGGATGGTCTCTCACAGCAACAGGATTCTTTAACGTAATTTTACATTCTATTGTGATAGTCTTAGCAGAATAAATTGAGGATCAATTTATGGTTATAGGTAAGCCAGTATTGGAGTGCCTTGGGTCCAAATTTTGGGGTAACAGCTAATGAAACAAGCCATGATGTTGTTATGAAGCAAGGGCAGGCAATAGCAGACCTCTTTGAGTCCAAAACCACTGTGAGACCACAGTGTGAAACTGAAGTTCTGGCCATAGATCCTGCAAAGTTTGACATCAGAGATTCACCATTGTCTGAGGAGTGGAAGGAGCGCCTGAGGAAGTAATTTTCTGAAAGATCCAAGGTATTCTCACTGCATGAGTGGGATGTGCAAACGGAGTGAAACACATCAGACTACAAGACTCCTGACTCTTTAGGGAGAGATCTAGGAAGATTGCTCTCTCAGAGATGGAAGATGTGCGATCTTCAAGAGCTGATTGTGAATTGCAACATTACAGAGTCTCACAGGCCGTACGCCTCACCCAATGTGGTGATCCATAAAAAGAATGGGAAAATCTGGATGTGTATTGACTACCGCACTTAAACAGCTACACTGTAGTTGAGCAGTACACTATGCCTTGAGTACAAGATGCCTTGGATTGTTTGCTGGGGAGCCAATTGTTCTCAGTATTGGATCTCCAAAGTGGATACTACCAGATCCCGCTGGGAGCAAAATATAAGGAGAAGAGAGCCTTCATCTGCCCAATTAGGGTTTTATCAGTTTTAACGCATGCCTCAAGGGATTTTCGGAGCACCTGCCACATTTCAATGTCTTATGGAGAAAGTTGTGGGAGCCATGAAGTCTTAGTTTATTTGGATGACCTGAATGTATTTGGAAGAACCTTGAGGGAACATGAAGAAAGAGTGCTTAAAGTGCTTGACAGGTTGGAGGCCTATGGACTGAAGCTTTCAATTGATAAATGCCAGTTTTGCAGAACATCGGTGAAGTATGTGGGTCACATCGTGTCCCAAGAGGGTATGAGTACTGATCCGGATAAAATAGAAACACTCATTACATGGCTGTGCCCAAGTAATTACAGAGAGCTTAAGACTTTTCTCAGATTTAGTGACTACTATTGCAGGTTTGTGAAGAATTATGCTATCATCATGAAGTCTCTCAATGATACCCGTTGACGGGATACCCATCCAGAAGAACAAATCTAAAACCAAGAGTAAGGGGAGGTCCCAAGACCTCCTAAACAGAGACACTATGGTCACTTAGAGCCCTTTAGAGATGATGGGATGAGAAACATGAAAGGGCTTTTTGAGAAATAATTAACTGCCTTACTCATGTTTCAGTCCTAGTCTTTGCTGACCAAAGCAAGCCATTTATCCTTATACACTGATGCCAGTCTGGAAGGTTTAGGAGCGGTCCCATATCAGGAAGTTGAAGGCAAACGTAAACCTGTGGCCTTTGCCAGCTGAGGGTTGTCTGATACTGAGACCAGCAAAAGCAGAGGCAGAAGATCATGAACAGCAATAGAATAGACAGACCTGAAGGACCATCATGATCAGAGGGAGTGAAAGAAGGAGTGTAAGTCTGATTTTTGTCTATTTTAAAAGTGTGTGTGTGTGTGTGTGTGTGTGTGTGTGTGTGTGTGTGTGTGTGAGAATAAAGCTGGATGCCTGCTGCTGAGTGAGAACTGCTCAACCGCATCTTGTGAGCAGCTGGCCACTGCTTGCAGAATGGTAATTGTTAATTGTTTCATGTTTCTTTAATGCTATATTGTAGCACTGTTTTATGCATATGCATTGGGTACTTGTATGTTACAATAAACTTAGACTCATTAAGTGTATTATAGGCCTTATGCATATGTATGAAAGATTCAGTGTATGCCGATATTGCAACATGGTATTTGTTTTACAGTCTATGTAGTCTCTTGTACCATTTAAATGCATGATCTTTAAAAAATAATCCAATTTTGCCTTATTGCCTACTATACATTTTAATTTTTTCCTTTCTTTTTCTTTTCTTGCTTTACTAGATATATTGTAACCACCTAACTTTCTCTTAATAAATAAGACTTTGTTTTCGAAGCATTACTGCTTGTGTGCCTATTCTTGATTGGAGGGCTGTATCCGTGTCCTTTCCAGGGTTAGCAGGATTAACCTACTCTGGGGAGTCCTCTGCAGGTCAGAGGCAAACTTCCTGGCAATATCCTGGAAATTCCCTTAGGGCAGGTCACTACCTTTCTCCCCATTTGGGAAGAATAAATTAACAAATCAAATTATAACTATAGGCAGACCAATACTGAAGTGCCTTGGGTCCAAATTTTGGGGTAACACTGAGGATTTCAGGAATTAAGAAGTTCAGGACAATGCCCTATCACCCACAAGGTGATCCTAAACCAGAGTGGTTTAATCGAACTCTGTTGGATATGCTGGGGACTTTATGTCCAGAGCAGAAAGCAATTGGAGCCATCATGTTGCGTTTTTGGTGCATGCCTACAATGCCACAAAGAATGATGCTACAGGAGTCACCCTTATCTCTTGATGTTTGGGCAAGAATCAAGATTACCCATAGACTTGTGCTTTGGCATTTCAGAGGATGGAGATAGGTACAAGATGCATCAGCAGTATGTTTCCCGACTAAAGAAAAGCTGCTGGATGCTTATCGCTAAGCTACGGCTGCTGCCCACAAGAACTCAGATCGTAACAAGCACTGATATGATGTTAGGGTGTATTTGCAGGATCTCCAGCCAGGAACAGAGTTTTGCTGTGAAATTTGGGTGTTGCTGGCAAACAGAAGATTGCTGATAGATGGAAGACAGTATCTTACCTGCTGGTGAAAAAGCTGGGAGATCTGCCAGTCTACAAGATTAAACCTGAGATGAGGCCAGGGCAAATAAATACATTACATAGAAACCTCTTGCTACCTGTGGGGGAACAGGTAGGCACCTCTTATGGAATGGACCATGATATGGTACCTGGACGGAAAAAAGGTGCTAGACCAAATCCACCACCATGTGCAGTAGGTCCCCTGGGGCTAACCTACCCCTATTTAGTGCATATGAGAGTGAGTCTGAAGAGGAGGACACTACCATGGTGTACCCAAAATTGGAGACCAGATTCTGGCCTTAAAGAACGAACTGGGGGTGGTTGGGGACTCCTATGATTGGTGCAGCAGGGAGTTAACCTCCCATTCTTATAGCCAACCTTAACCCTCCTACGAGGATGGTGGATGGTAATAAGGTCCCGGCAATGGATTTGCTGGAGGGACCTGGATGGAAAAAGAGGGGGAGCTGCATGGAAGTAGCATTTAAGCCTGTTGCTGGCACACGCATACCAACAATGAGACCAGCTTGGGATAATGAGCTTGTTCCACCAATATTCCCAGACCTCCTGGAAGAAAAACAAGCCTGTGATGACACACGTAGGTTGTTGGACATTGGGGACATACAGATGGAAGGTGTCCATGGTGCCCTGGACCTTCCAGTCAGAACAGCAGATGCGCATTTGATCAAAAGGTTCACAAAAGGATCAATTTGAGAAATAACCTTCTTAACCTGGCTGCAGTATGATCAGGTAGGATCTGATAAATACCTGTAACAAGCCTGGTTCTTTTCTACAGTGTAACAAACAAGTGATGTCAGATTTATTGTTGCTATCTTAACTAAAAAACAGGTTTTGGTTGGTTTGGGTCACTACTGCTGCAATATTTATAATCCTTCCTATTGTTCGAAGTAGTTAGAACTGTCCTTGATAATTGCGGCCTTTTTTCCCCAAGAACTTTTCCTCTTACCTTATCAGTTATCTTTCAGGTCCAGTTTCTCCAAGTAGGCCACATCCCAAGCCCAGTATTCCAATCAAGCATACCATCTTTCAAAGGCCTTCCGAATGCTAACCATATTTTCCCCCCGAAGCTAATTTAATCCTCTATATACTTATTTAATCCTACAATATACATAAAGGAAAGGGAGTAGAAAATCATCAGAACTTTGAATGAGACAGACTCTTTAATTGAAACATCTTACCCAGCAGCACCAGTTTCCTTATCTCAAAAATTGGACTCGATTGTGACCAGTTTCCTATAATATAATTCTAGAGCATAGCTTTGACCTCTTACATAATTTTTCAGTGAAGAGAGTTCCAAAAAAATCTATAATCTCAATTACTTCCTTAATAAATTATTCTTTGTTTATACCTGCTGAATTGCAGGAAGCAAGCTATTTAGAGAGGATATATTAAGTGGAGAGCATGTCATAATGAGGAGTTTAAAGGACAAAAAAACCACTAAGATCTAAGGAGATTGGAAAACAGATAGCCATTTAGAAAAACACACTGTTCAAGTTTAATTTATAAAACATGCATATTGAACATCTGGTATCCTCAATGCACAATTAAGTATTAATAGTTTGCACACAAGCCCCAAACACTCAATTCACAGCAAGACTCTCACAAGTCACTGCACCTCATGAATTTTAATCCACAAATAAAGCAACATAGCCTGGTAGTAGTAAAAATAGGGAGGTAGCAACAGCTCCCCCACCTTTTTTATGATTAAATCCCAAGCAGCCTATCCTTCATCCTTCTCAGGCCTAACTATCTTACTTACATCTAAGATTTTGCAGGCCTATGTAATTCCAAGGTCTAACCAAGGACTGCAGCCCCATACAGGCTACTGCACAAGGATACAACCTCAAGTCCTTTTGCAGGAAAGTGGATAGCAACCCAGACTTACCCTGGGGCAGGTGGGTGAAAGGCTCAGGCTGCTGGTGCAGGTTCAGTGGATCCACCAGTTAGAGGCTGGCTAGTAGCCTTCTGATGCAAGGATGATGTGCAGGAGCTGCAGGGCAAGCAGGTCTGCTGAGCCCTGCAGAGAGGAGCACGTCCGCACTTCATCTCCTGTGACTTCTCAGATCAGTGCAAGGAGAGCAGTGGTCAGCACAGAAATAACTTTTGCTACAAGAAGTGTGATAAAAAGAACTAGCATTTTCCAAGAGGGGGAAACTAGGGTTCTTCCCAAGGACTGGGCCCCCACTCCAATTACACCTGGCTTACTCTGGGACCCAGTACTACCCTGTTTTGTTTTTATTGGTGGGCATGCAGCGGAGGGCTTCCGAGAACTCGGCCAGCTCTAGCTGGTCTTGGTCACCTGCACTGACCGTCAGGAGTCCATCCCAGAGCACTCTGCAAGCGTCAGGATCGGTTAGATCCAGGGAGAAAAGGCCTGCGTAGAAGGCCCTGGCCCTCTCGCACATCTCTGCCAGATCCGTGAGGGGAGGTGCTGTCCTCCACCAGGAGGCAGGTGATGTGCTTCTTGGCCCCCCTCTTTTTCTCCAGGGCATAGAAGAAGCGGGAGCCGCGATCCATCTCCCGAAGGAGGCGGATGCGAGATCGAACAAAGGCACCCCGGGCCCAATGGTCCTGTTTTCTTGATAGGCCATGACTTTTGTTTGAAGTTTTTTTGGAAAGAGTTCACAATACCATACAATGGCCCCAAGATTCATGTGGCTCAGAATGTTTGCACATTTACAGTTGGCAAGAGCTTGTGGGAACAGAGCACTGCTGGCAAAGAATGTATTTTGGGACCCAGGACTGATTGTAGAAGTGAGACACCTCTGGGGACACTAGGATCAATGTAGTGGCTTCCTTCAAGCGGTTTTGGGAAAAAACTTCAGTGAGGAGCCAGCCAGATTCCAGCTGGTAGGAGCAACTGCAGAAGCAAGCAAAGCAGGGACCTTTGGATGCTGATTAAGTCAGTTCTTTCTGCACGATGTCCCCTAATTAAACCTATCCAAAAACAAAAAAAGGAAGAAGTGGAACTAACATTCCATTTGTTGCCATTGATACTGGAGAAATAAGCCTTCATTTTGTGTGCCTAGTCTCTATTCTGAATATGCAGGAGTCACTCCACCCTACAATGGAAGCTGTAGATCGTGAGCATGCTCGCTACAAATTTGGAGCATATGCCTGGTAGTAAAATTGCATAAAATGAGGTATGGCCACGAAATATATGGCCTGAAGCATGAGCAGTAGGGTCAGATGAAGTAATCATGGCTCTGAAGTAAAAACAACATGAGTGAGCATGTACAGAATGAGATAATGTATAGCGATGAGCAGGTGCAGTCTGAAGATGAGGTAATGTGTGTAGGGTTGCCAATTTTGGTTGGACGAATTCCTGGAGATTTAATCACATGACATAATCTTTAATTAAAGATTAATCTTTAATTCCTGGAGACTCCGGGGCAATCCTGGAGGCTTGGCAACCCTAAATGTGTGTTAGTGAGCATGCTCGACAGGGGTTAAGAATAGCACTATAAAAGAACACTCAAATAAAACAGTATATAAGGCAAACGATAGGCAGTCAGTTGTCCAGTTGGGAGTCAGTGAGAAGAGCTGCTGGAAAGGACTCACCAAGAAGACAGAAGAGTAGCTGAGAGAGAGAGAGAGAGACAGAGTAATGGATTAGAATCCTAAGGAGAGCACTGCTGAGAAAAGACACTTCAGCAAGCAGCAACATTTGTGACAACACAACAGACTCAACGGATAGTGTAAGCCTGTTAATTCTAATTATAGTTAGCATAAAGTATAGTTTAGTATTAGTATGCGTGAGTATGTGAATGAATGGTTAATTGTAATTTTCTTATGTAAAACTTAAAATATAAGTTAAGAATTGCTGTCCAGGGCCAGCCTTTGGGATGGGCTGTCCGGGCCCCTGCCCAGGGCAGCCTGCCAAAGAAAGTGCCGTGCACAGGGTTTGGATTCCCACCTGACCTACTGAGGTTCAGCTGGACTGAGGGAGGCAGCAGGCAGGCAGGCAAGCAGCAGCGTTGGAGAGGAGGTCAGGGGGAGAGACCTGAGCTGTAGGGAGCAGTTGGACGACCAGCTTTCCGAGCCAGGTGACTCCTCCGGAACAGGGGTTCCCCTCCTCCCCCCTGCTCCACGTGTGCAACCGCTGCTGTTCCTGTCCACTGCCCGCTTCCTCCCCGGAGCCACCCCTGGCCACTCCGTGCTGGGAGCATCCTCCTGTCTGCTGGGGCGGGGGGCTGATGTCAGGGCATCCTCCTCACCCGTGCACCCGATTTTCATTGAGCTGGGGTGACGGGACAGGGGGAATCTGTGTGTGTGCTGCTGCCTCTCTGGGTCCGGAGCTGCTGGCGGCTGCTTGTGTCTGAACACAAGAATTCAGGTTCCTGACCCTGAGTGCTTTCTTAAAGAGACAGCACACTCATACACTCAGGCACACACACACATTCCCCTCAACACAACACACTGGGTGATCACAGCCAAATACCTTAAGATGGCAGTCTTGGAGCAATCTGACCTATGGCAAGCATGCAGGCTGAGGTTAGACAAAGATCACTACAAAACCTGAAGGGAGGGGTCAGGCAGGCAGGGCACAAGTTTACCGTTAGGTCCGGCTCTGATTGACAGACAGATCTAGCAGCTATGATTGGTTTGTAAGAACGGACCAGTCAGAGAGGATGTCAAGGTTCCTTCCCCATTCTGAACTTTAGGGTACAGATGTGGGGACCTGCATTAAAACTTCTAAGCTTAACTACCAGCTTAGATCTGGTTTTGCTGCCACCACTCCCAAGTGCTAACTCCCTTCCCTGGGTAGCCTTGAGAGACTCCTCCACCAATTCGCCTTGGATCTTAAAACAAGGAGGAATTAATCATTTTCCCCCTTCCCTTTCCCCCCACCATTACTGACTGCATTGATCCGAAAGAGGTTGTTTGTAGCTGTTGGCACTGCAGGTCTCTGTAATGAAATGGGTCCCTACACAATTATCCACTTTTACCCACTGTCCCATGTTGGTAGGCTATGTAAAACAGGGCCATCTCAGCAGGAGCACCAGAAAGCACTGAACCTGATGGGAGCATAATTAATCCCAGACACACAGGGTTAAAACTCCCACTGCCTCATCCCTTCAGGGTAGTAGCTATGCTCCTCACCTCCTGCATCCTACCAGAGGGCAGGACACCCATGACCCTGCCTCCTCCTCAGCCCCTTTTGTGCCCAAGGAGTCCCACAAGGCTCTGCTGTTGCAGAACATGGAGTGTGGGAAAGTGGAACAGGAACTACGTCGCTGTAAACCATGTAAAAAGTAGTTATTTTTAAAAAGTGTTCATAATTCAAAAGCATTTCTTCCATATTTAATAAGTGTATAAACAGTTTCTAATAATTGCAAGCCCAATAAAATGCAATTGGGGTCCCTTTTATTTTGCACGATGCTTTGATCTACCTACGTACATATCCACACAACAATTTACTACACATGGGATACATTTCTGAGCGCCATCAACTTCAGCTGAAGTTAGTTAGCCCAGTCCTGAAAGGTCCTGAGTATCTTGAACTCACGCTGCAGTCAGTGGCTGTTGAGGGCCCTCAGAAGCTCAAAGCAGCTGCTCAGACCCTTGCAGTATCAGGGCTTCATTCTCTTTCCAAACAGCTCCCTCGGCACTTATATGGAACTCAGTAACATAGTATTTGAGTGCATCATAAACAATGAATTTAGCCTCATGCAACCTTTATGAGATTTCCTTATGTCTGCCTATACATATGCTATTATAACCCAAATCTATAACAAGGAGCAGACCTGGCAACCACTTACATGGCACTGTTTCTCATTTTCAATCTAAGCTTCTCTCATTGTCTCTGGAATCTTTGATTACCCCTCCCCCCGTTTTTTTTTTTTGTGACTTATCCATTAGTGGTATATTATAGAAGCAGAACAGAACTAAAGCTAAAGAACTGCATTTATAATGAATTCCCAGCACTTGTAGTTTTCCACTTAACTTGTCTGGGTTATTTTCCCTACATTATGAAAGTAAGTATTCCATAGTAAGGGCCCAAATCTGTCCTTAGAGATGTGTGTAGGCAGAATGGTACATCAGCAGCAGCTGTATGAAAAGGATGGCTGTAATAAAGAATAAATACAGAACACTGGGAAAGTCTGATTAACATAGTGTTAAACTGTTTTATATTGAGATGACTGAAGACATGGAAATAGGGCATCCATTTTTGATGCCTTTTTGCTGTATGTATTATGTTAGGTCAATCCCATCACGACAAGTTTTCCCTTCTTAGGGTCTTTTACTAGGATGGTACTTCCCGATCATAGTTTGTGAATATAGAATCTACATTACATGAAATTGGTTCTACCTTTTCTTAGTGGAACCTAAATGTCCTCCTGTAGCAGGGTGGTCACCCGCTCCTGCCCTGAAGGGCTTAAAACAGCCCTTGGCGAGGGCTAGGGTAGGGGAAACCTGGGCTGATTGGGGAAGTAGCCATAGCTGGGCCACGCCCCAATCAGGCCGGAGCTGGCCCTTATAAGAAGGCAGTGGACCAGGAGCAGTCAGTCTCTCGCTGCAACCACAGTACCTGCTTTGGCCTTTAGCAAGGCCCACAGCCTGGGGATTTGCCAGGCTGGAGCTCCCCAGCTCCTCTTGCCTTTCCCCAGCACTGCTCTACTCCCAGTACCCTGAGTTCCCAGGCAGCCAGGTCCTTCTCTCTCCACTGACTGACTGACAGACAGACTCTCTGACACAGTTCCTCCCTGAGTCCTTATAACAGGGCCAGGTGTGACTGCTTCCCCAATCAGCCTAGCTTTTTCCCACCAAAGTGGGGTAACTGCCCCCCTACAGTGACCATGTCACCTGGTACCGGAATCCATCTTAAACCTGGTGTTTTTCCATTTAGAAGGAAGGGTGGGGACCCAGAGAGACAATGGATTCCTGCCTTGTGCCAAAGCTATAAAAGGGTGTGGAACAGAACAAAGGGGGCAGCAGTCATGAGAGATCCCCTAGTTATCACCTGAGCTGGAACTAACAAGCATTGTACCAGGGAATGGATTGGGTCCAGACTAAGAAGGAGTCTAGTCTGTGAAAGAAGCTTATTGGAACATCTCTAAGGGTGAGGTTTACCTGTATTCGGTTTCTTAAATGTATTAGGCTTAGACTTGCGTGTTTTGTTTTATTTTGCTTGGTAACTTACTTTGTTCTGTCTGTTATTACTTGAAACCACTTAAATCCTACTTTTTAATGCTTAATAAAATCCCTTTTGTTTATTAATTAACTCAGAGTAAGTGATTAATATGTGGGGGGAGCAAACAGCTGTGCATATCTCTCCATCGGTGTTATAGAGGGCAGACAATTTATGAGTTTACCCTGTATAAGCTTATACAGAGTAAAACTGATTCCTTTGGGGTTTGGATCCCATTGGGAGCTGGGTGTCTGGGTGCTGGAGACAGGAATATCTGTTGAGTGGTTTTCAGTTTAAGTCCGCAGATTTGGGGGCATGGTTCAGACCCTGGGTCTGTGTTGCAGCCAGCAAGCGTGTCTGGCTCAACAAGACAGAGTTCTGAAGTCCCAAACTGGAGAGAAAACAGGCTCAGAAGTCATCTCAGCACATCAGATAACAGGCCCAAGGGGGTCTCTGTGACCCAACCAGTCTCAATATGTTTTTGACATTTCCTTGGCCTAGTACTCAATAAGCCTAGGGAAGTGATCACTTCCCATTCCATCATCTTTATAAATTTCCCACCTGCATTTACTAACTATAGTAATTGTTGAAATTCCCAGATCCAAAACAGAAAAGGATTTCTCTGCTGAATTAAATTTAGTAGATGATCTTGTATTCAATATTATTAGGTTTACCATTTCGGTCATCTTTCTTAGTACCCCATAGCTCATTATGACTATTAAAGTCTCCACAAATTATGAATGGGTTTTTGATTGTATTAATTTGTTTGGTCCTATTCCCCCTTCCCATTTTTACATAGAGTATAAACATTATAAGTAAGGCTAAAACTTTGTCACAGAGGTCATGGAAGTCACGGACAGCTGTGGGCAGCAGGAGGACCCCCGCTGCTCCAGCTGCCAGCTGCTGCCACCGTGGGGCTGCAGTGGAACTACTGCAGCTCCTGACCCTTCCGGATGGCAGGGGGCATCCCAAAGCTCCAGCCGCCATGGGCGGCAGGGTGGCTAAGGGGGGCTCCGAGCCACCGCAGGGAGGACCCTGCAGCTCCCCTCCGCCTTGGGCAGCAGGGGACTCTGCAGTTCCCAGATACAGGCAGAGATCTCAAAGTGGTGCAAGGAGACAGGCATGTCTCAAATCAAGCACACCAACATAAGTGGCTTTATCTTTTATACATTTTGCAGCTAACCCTTTCCCTTCTCCCCCCACCCTTTCTCATCCGCCCTCCTCCATTCCCACCTCTCCCCCTTTCTCCCTCTGGTTACATTAGACGACCTTGGCTGTGCAGCTTGTTCTCACTGTTTCTTTCTGCAAGTAATCTTGTCCTTTAGCTGGAGGCATGTAGGTTTCCCTTATCACTACTGCTTCCCAGCTGCTGGCCTGTGAGGTTAGTAAAGTTTAACATGCAGGGGCTTTGATTCACTTTGGCCTAGAGTGGGGGGGCTTCATCAACCCTTGGGTCTTCCAACCCCCCGAGTTACCTAGGGTGATGCCTAGTGACACCAACACAGGGATACTGATTTATAACCATAGATATCCACATCCACAGATATAAATGTTGTACCTGCGCAGGGCTCTATTGACCTGGGGGACTAGTTGAAATTAGGAAGCAGAAATTGGCTCTGCCTATTTCCTATTACTTGAAAAATGTACGAGGACAGAGGCGAAAAGAAGAATTGTTCTGGAAAACCAAGACTGATGGTAACCCTTTCTATCCTCCATCGTCACAGCCTTCCTTGACTAATGAGCGCACTGTTATAACCGCTGACTCTTTCCTGCCTCTCTGCCTGTTGTTTCTTTTCTAGCTCTGCCACAGCCACACGTTTATTTTTCCTAACTCTGACCGGCCCCTTCCCCTGGGCGAGCTCCTAGGAGTCTGTGTTCTCCCTCAGTGCTTCCACCGCCACACACCGCATAGCTCAGCCTCAGCCCACTGTCCTCCAGCCCAGCCTTGCCCCACTGGGCCCCATCCCTGGAACAACCCAACCGGCCCCACCACTCAGCCTCTTCATTCTCACACGCACACCCTCCCCGGCCTTTGACATTGGCGCCAGGGCCGCCTTCTCCCGCCGGTGAAAAAGTGTCTCGACTACACCGGCCAGTCACCGCCCTTCTGAGCTACCATTGGCCAACAGGCGCCATGATGCTACCCCAGGGGCGTGGCTTATTCCCCTGGTCACCAGCCTGCCAAAAAAAAAATCCTCTGATTGGCACGTGAGCGGAACCAGCGACAGAGCTTCCCCCGCGCATGCGTAATGTAGGTTCATGGCCTAGGCTGCTGGGGTGGCTTCGCGCTGCTCTCTCAGCCATTGGCGGGGGGGTTCGAACGGCAGCGGATGTGACGACGTGGGCTCCCTACCCGGTGACCGGAAGGAGCCGTTTGAAACGACGGAGGCCGGGCGCGGGCAGGTCGGTAACCAGCAGGGTTATGGGGGAGCGGCGCGAGTCGGGGCTCGGCAGATTCGCCCCTGTCCCCAGCCTCGCCCCGCTCCCGTGCTGCTGTTGCGGCGGCAGCGGGGTGTTGTGTTCGGCGTGGGTCGGTCCCGCCTCCCCCCCCCCAGCCCAGGCTCCCCCCGCAGCTGCCAGAGCTGCGCCGCTAGGGAAAGGGAGGGGGCTGGCAGGGGGAGGCCCCTGGGGTGCCCGGCGGGCCGGCCTGCCGCGCTATAACTTGGTGTGTGTGTTTCCGGGCCTCAGGTGGCGGCCCGGACCCCGCTGTTCTGGGCTCCCAGTTTTTGGGGGGCGGCTGCCGTACCTGCGAACCACTTTTAATTCTGGAGAGACACTAATCCCTCCGTGTGCTTTGGGGCCCCATCCTGAGAGAATCCAGACGTGCAGGTGTAGGCTGAGCCATGGGGTAAAGCACCAACGCTGCTAGCCTGGAACAAATGTTTGGGGAGTGCCCCCCTCCCTTGTCTTCCCACGTGTACTAACTACCCTGCACTGAGGGTCAACTAGTGACCTCAAAGTCCAAAAGGCCAATGTAGACAGACTATGTGGGTAAACTGTATACCCCATGGCGGATGTAAACTGGGCTGTTGGGAGAAAGACAATGAAGTCGGGTTTTAGAGGGCTCGTGTGGGGAAATGGTAAGACACAGAACGCTAGAAACTGTCCCTCCCAAATAAGAATATGTGGTGTGCATGCCAGCTTGCATCTGTGTGATGCTCCCTCATTATAGTGAATGGTTGGTTACTCCAGTAATGCCTACAACACAGAATTCTACTGAATAGATTAATCTAGTTTATTTTCAACCTTCTTGCACTACATTGTACCAAAATCTGAAATATCAAACATTTAGAAGTGGCTTCTGCTTTGCCAATTTAGTTTATGCTACTTCCTCCTCCTGAAATTTCAGTTCTTCAGTTTTTGCACGGAAATTATCCTTTCCTATTTCAGTAGGAAATAGAATGTGTCACTCTCTTTTTTTCAGTGTTTTTCTCCCTCACTGCCTATGTCGAACTTTTGATTTATAATTTATTAGCAGTGATAAGGGACAGATACCAGTAGTTAAAAGGTCACTGAAAAACTGGTTATTTTCTAGTCATTTTTATAAGCAGACTGTTGCTGATCTGGCTCACAACTTCATACGGTAGAGATTCCCCATCTGGTCTGTGGAGAATTTAAAGGTCATATAATCCTCACTCTCCTTGTTTCCAGTTGTTGAATTACATTAAAAGACAGATTACAAACAAAAGTATTTTAAAATTACTTTTTCTTGAAAGTAATTGTGAAAGAATGGGTAAGGTGGCCTTCATGAGGAGGAGGTAAGGGCCATGACATGCCATTTAATCCATCCACCCTTTGAAATGTTCTTCCACAGCAGGAGGTTTCAGACTTTCAGTCCAAATAACCCAATACAATGACCTTTTATTGATATGTTTCATAAATTGAATGGAGTTGTAGCATGCATGCTTTCTGAGGTCCAATCTCTCTGTGATTGCCATGTGAATGGAGGAGTTGTCCATGCAGAGCTCATTGCAGGTTTAGTGGCTAAGTGATAAATGCGTTTGATTGTAAGCTTGTAGCAAAGACTTATGCTTAATGCAATTGAGTTTTTTGGCAAAGTGTACAATGAGCATGAATATCTTTATAGATTTTTAGGATTGTGCTGAGATTTTTGATTTCCTGTAAGTATTTTTAAATACAGTATGTTTACTTTATTCTCTAATATTGTTTTGATACAGAAGTCAAATATTCAATGTATGCAAAGATGAAAAGAAAAGTGGCAAAAGGTGGGAGACTGAGGCT